>NC_142151.1:24265151-24416666 GCF_024610735.1 Ursus americanus | reverse complement strand
AAAAACTTTCTATAACACGGTGACTACAAAGTGCAAGAAAAACGGATCAGCTAGGAAATTAGGTGCCAATTTACATACATTTGCAAACAAACCGCGCCCTCACTTACATGCCGCGGGTCCTAAAAGACTCTGGGAGCGCGCAGGGGGATTGCGTGCGCTATTAGCGCTTTGTTTGGGGCTTAGGTGCCGTCTGCAAGGTGTGAGGCTAGCGCTGTGGGCGCTCCTTCTATTTGGGCCACAGAGGCAGGGTGAGTACTCCACCCCAGCCCGAGGCATCGGCATTTTACCACCCCAGCCCCAGTGTTTGTTTTGGGTTCTGTGGCCTTGCAGGCGGTCGGGCTACCGGGATGAAGACTCTGCAAGTGCACAGTGGGCAGGGTTCTACCTGGGTACGGCTTTGTCTCTGTGGATTTAGGACACCGTGTACGAGTATGCTGTTTTGAGCATCGGGACTCACTGACCACAGACATGGTTGACTAATTCTGTCAACCATTTTTTTTTTTCAAGCAGAGCTGCATAAAGGAAAGTACTTAGAAAACGAGCTTTGGGGTCAGATAGACCTGACTTCAAGTTCTGACCCCAACATTCCAAACTCTGTGACTTTAGGTCTCAGTTTTCTCATATGCAAAACAAGCACAGTTTCTAGCAGGAGATGAAGAGTTCAATGTCATAATAGATTTAGTGCATGACACATAGTAGTCTTAATAAATGATGCTGTAATTATTATCTTGCCACTTAAACTTGGAACACCTCAAAAACATACCTGAGGGGCGCCTGGGTGGCACAGCGGTTAAGCGTCTGCCTTCGGCTCAGGGCGTGATCCCGGCGTTATGGGATCGAGCCCCGCATCAGGCTCCTCCACTATGAGCCTGCTTCTTCCTCCCCCACTCCCCCTGCTTGTGTTCCCTCTCTCGCTCGCTGTCTCTATCTCTGTCGAATAAATAAATAAAATCTTAAAAAAAAAAAAAAAACCAAAACAAAACAAAAACACACCTGAGAAGGGATGAAGGCTGGAATGACTGCACCTAACACTGATGGGTGGTTTTTCTTTAGGAGGGAGAGGGGAGCCAGTCTGAAGGCGCTAGTCTCCTGATTAGGATTGGGTGGCTATACTCAGGTCCAGCCTCTGCGCCAGCGAACTGACGACTTTCCAGCACTTCCCAGACGTTCGTTAGCCAAGGACACCTAATGGCTGAAGAGTTGGAAGGAGAGGAAATCTGAGCATCTAGGGCAAAGCCCGAAGCAGCTGCGCCAAACAGAAAATGTTGCTTTCTACTTTACGATATATACGTATTTATTTTTATATAAAAATGATGGTTTTTCCCTCCCCACATCTTCATGTTAAATTGGTACTCTAGGAAGCTGCACTATGTTTATCCTAAAGCCTCAAATGCCACTGGGTGAGGACATACACAGCAGTTTGAGAAGCAGCCATCTAAAGCCTGGAGAACAAAGCCCATATTCCTTCTTCAGGCCTTCAGAATCCAAATGCTGTTTACTTCTCCACCCTCGAGACTCGCAAATGCCTCCCCACTTGTCAAACATGGGAGGACCTCCAAAGCCTCATGGTCCCACCCTGCCTGAAATGAAGGGCCTTCCTTCCACCTCTCCTCTTCCCTGCTTCCCCAGCGTGCCAACTCCCCTCCCAGCGCCAGTGAAAAGACACTTGTGGGAACCCTTCTCCAGAGTCCACAGACAGGTAACATGGCTCCCCACAGTGTGCCTGCCCCATGTACTGTCACTCTCCCTAAGGAGATGGACCTGGTTTTATTCATCTCTGTATCTCCTAGTGCAGGGGATACTTAATAAACAGTTAGGGACTTCATTGATTAAGGGAAGGAAGACACTTGGAAAAGAAGCTATTTTAAAAGACTCTTCTCTTCCTCATGCCCAGGACTGTCCTTTGTGCAAAGACCAGGACTGTCCTTTGTGCAAAGAGAATAGAATGAGACCAACATTTTGAAGGGAGACATCCTGAATGATGTTAGCTCATATGCGTTAATAAGGACTCTGGAAACCTTGGCTTTGCATTAACGATGTGACTTTATCATTCTTCCCTTTTGTATTATATATTTTTAGGGAAAGACAACTCTTAAGTTAAAAGTTTATAATTTTGCAAACGGATCCAGTGTTTGTAAAGTGAGGCAAGAGATGATTTGCTGAAACTGGTTTATTGTTTTCATATTTTTAGTTTGTCAGAGCAGGATAAACTCAGTTTTCTGGTGATTTTTCTCAGAAGTTTTCCTCTTTAAATAGGTAGGTAATGATATAAAAAAAACTCACGCGCGTGCACACACACACACACACACACACACACGGACATACAGCTGTTGAGAAAGGAAAGAAGCAAAGCCATTATGAGAATCCACTGCTTTGGGATCTTGCTATATTTGGTTTTAAATAGACAATAAGCTCTGAAAATTGTTGGATGTAGCAGTTCAGTTCATTTAATTGCAGATACTAGAAATAACAACAACCAAGAAAAAACAGGGGAAAAAATCTACTGTCAGACCAGTTTGCTCATAAAATGTGCTACTGCTCTGGGGACTGGCATCACCTTGCCTACTATTCCTTAGCGATTCTTAGATACAGGGCGAGGGCATACAGGATCTTAAATACATGACCAGAATTAAAAGTTTATTTTTAATTTTCACCTCAATTCTTATTTATCCATAGTCTAATTGTCTTTAGGGCGCATTTGAGAATCCAGTTCAAGAATTATTTATTGAAATTACATTTGGTGTCGGGTCTGTGCATACTTAAGGATTTTAGTCCCTGATCTCTAGTAACTGACAGTCTAATCAGAGACAGATGTAAAGAAATTCATACAACTCATTTATTAAGTCTGATGACCCAGGGCCTTCACTAATTGACATAATTAGTACACGCTTTATCTTTATGAACAAAACTGTAAGCATGTGTCCTTCTCAACAAATCTCAAATTCACTTGAAAATGCATATGTGTATAAGCACTCATACACTGAGATCTACAAAGAGGCAACAAGAAGGATGGGAATTTGAATTTGAATATGATATTTTTAACTGAGAAATATATAAGATAAATGATTACTCACAATATAAGCCTAGCTTTAAAAGAGATGTTTATTTTAGGCAAAAACAGTAATAATTCTTTCCCATTAAAATGGAAAGTATACTAAATTTTTTTAAAAAAAAGAACACATTTTAAACCATGCATAATTTCCTCAGTATTTTGCCCCTGATTCAGCCTTGCTGAATTACTTCACATTTTCAGAAAAATAGAAATTGTCAGCCTTTTTTCGGGATGTTTTCTGAGGTTACTTGTTAGTGGATAAAAAGGGAATTTTGAATAGAATTGTTTCTCCCTAAGTATGGGTCATTTCTAGGTGGTTCGGGATGTCGCTGAACTTTCATTACAGTTTTCTTTTGTCTTGGTGAGCAGCGGATGGTAAGCCTCCATAAACGCACACCACAGAGACCTCCGTGGTTGGAAGTTGATCAAAGAGAATTCACAATGTCCAGAAAGAAAGGTGCGAGGCTATGAGGTGAATATTATCCAGTTCCTCACCCCTAGAGCCCAGGACACATAAGCACTTGATAAGGGTTGAGGGAGGCTAGTAATCTACCTTGAAACTCCAGAGGAAAAAAAAAAAAAAAACAACACTGTGAAATGGCTTAAGAAGTTATCACACACAAGAACTACATCCACTGGGGGATTTTGCTTCTAGGATTCATTGAACGCAAATACTCCGGAAGAAAATCGAAATACTTTTATGAGATTTGATTTCCCTGCAGGAAAATAGCATTGGTGTTATTTAGCCAAGACATTTATACTCTTGCACCTTTACAAAAAATCTGCAGAGAGATAATTTACTCATTGAAACTGTGATTCAGGCTTGACTTGCAAAATGACTGGAATACCTATTCTTACTGTGGCTGACCGTGCTTGGGTTAGAATCAGGCATTCATATTCATACTTCTGGGTGTAGAAAGGAAAAGGAAAACTTTAATGATGCTAATGAGGTAGTCTCTTTCAAAGCTATATTTGTAATCATCTGCTACTCATAATGTGGAATTGTGATATTGGAAGCTAGACTTCCGGTAAATGAAATCTTCAATGGGTTATGAAAGATTTGGGGAGAAGTCCTGGTGCTCTCGTCTTCCCGTAGTGCATTGAACTTACTCCTATTGTAAAATTTCTCATTCTGCACTTTACTCTCCAGTCTCACCATATATTAATCTTTTTGACAGCACAAATGCTATCTTATTCACCAATGGATTTCCAGTGGTTTGTGCACTACCCAGTACATGTTAAGTCCTTAAAAAAATAGTTGTTAAAGAAATACATGGACCTCCATTAAATTAATCTATTGACCAATAGATACACAGTACTATGTTACATGTATGTTGAAGCACCATGTTAGAAAGTTCTCTTTCTTCTAGAAGCCTAGATTTATAGTATCAGTCCGTAACATTAAGATAAATGGCAATAGTATTGTTGATACAATTTAAGCTACATATAAGAGCTGTTTCAATGATGTAAAGCATTACAGTTGTTCCTTATACATTACAAAGGGGGGAAAGATTGCGCATTTAATCTTTTCATATGATTCCAAGATAATCTTGGAATATCCTCACATTCATTTTTTATAATTGCAGATGCCACTGGGTGGTTTCCTGGAACATATCTTTACACTCTGGTCCAGTAGATTTTTTAAAAAAATATCTTCAAGACTGTTACTGGAAAAAGAAATAAAGAAATAAACACCTATGGGTTTGACAGGGTGCTCCCGGATGCTGTACTAGATGCTTTCTGTATGTCTTTATTTCATCAGAATAATCTTGTGATGTAGCAATTATATTCCTACTTGAAGAGTAAGGAAATTGGTATCATTATTTGTAACCTCTCAAGGAATGGGAAAAATGTAGATTGGATGATGTCTATGGCACAACTGTGCGCAATTCTGCAATCTTTTAGTACTGGAAGATATCTGGAACAGATAAAACAGATCAAAACACTGCTCCCCGAGGAATAACCACCTATCACATCATCCGCTGTGATGAACGCATGCAGTATTGTTAAATGTAGCCCACAGGCTCTTTTAAGTTAATTGGGTTGGAACTAGGAAATTTAAAGCCTTGTGAGTGAGGTTCCTTCCTAGTGCAGAATAGGTAAGTCAGTCATCTTTGGTTCACAGTCAAATGCTGGAGTACCAGTCCTCCCTCCAACTCAATCCTTAGCATTCTTATCCCAAATTTATAAACAATTTGAATATATATATACATACATATTTATATATATTTATAGCTTCAACATGGACCTCTCTTGAGTCTAGACACAAGGATAAACTGACTCCTTGAATTTCCCGACACGCCCCATGTTGGGTTCTTCATATTTTTTCTTCAAATCCTCTCCTCCTGCAGTCTCCTTCTCCATCAATGGCAAATCAACTGATAAAGCCATTCATAACCAGCACGCCATTATCTCTTTGAACCGCTCTCTCCTTTGCTCACTCTGTCACAGTCACGTCTTTCCTTGCACTAACTATGCACTTATTTTTTATTAACTATAATTCATCAAATCTAAATGCCTTGGATTATAAGATGCAATATTATTTTTTGTATCACTAAGAAAAACAGCTGCCAATTGTAAATGTAAGGTAGTGTTGAATAAGCCACATTACAATTTCAGAAATGTTGAAATGGTGAGAAACTGTGCATCTTAGGCTTCATGAAATAGGGTATTTTCTTTATCGTATCTCTCTCCCACTAGAATGCAAACTCCATATGGTTGTGGATTTTCTTTTGAAGATTTTATTTATTTATTTGAGAGAGAGAGAGAGCACAAGCAGAGGAGAGAGGAAGAAGCCGGCTCCCCGCTGAGCAGGGAGCCCAACGCAGCGCTTGATCCCAGGACCCTGAGATCATGACCTGAGCCGAAGGCAGATGCTTAACTAACTGAGCCACCCAGGTGCCCCTGGATGTGGATTTTTATCTGTTTGGTTAGCTGCTGTATCATCTGGTGCATGGTAGATAATAAATATTTATTGAATGAATGTTAAAGAACTAATGAATAAATGAATAATTAGAAGCTTATATGAGCTGAATACAACTATTCTAATTGCCTAGAAGATTGAAATCTAAAAAGAAAAAGATCACAGGAGATGTCAAATTTTGGTCTGAATTTCCTAGTTTTCTGGAACCTCTAGAGACAATGAGAGCCCAGTATTGCCAGGATTCCTGATATTCTTCAGGTGAATTTATGCAGACCATCCAATCTCACTGGAAGATTTTCCTGGAAAACTCTCTGCCCCCACATGTTCACCTGCTAGTTCCGTATTACTCAGATTCTCAGCTCAAGTGTTACCTCCTCAGAAATGAGTCCCAAGACTGCCCAATCCAGGAAAAGGAGCACACCCCCCCCACCATTGCCACCCACACCCCCTCTCTTGCCCAACCTCACCCAGTCACTCTGTCTCATCACCATTTTGTGTTTTCTTCATAGCATATGTCACTGTATGAAATTAGAGTTGTCTCCCCTAAATCCCGCTAGAACACAATCCTATGAGAAAGGACATTGCATTTCTTGTTCCACTCTGCTGTCATCATGCCCAGAACAGTGTCTGGAACACAGGAACTGCTTAGTAATCATTTATTGAATGAATATACATGGAGTATTTAGATCCCCCCCCCAAATCTTCTTTCCCCACCCAGACCTAACAGAGTTCCAGAGAGTTTTATTATTGAAGTAATTTCTCTGAGTGAAGTTTTAAATACTCGGGAGAATCTGATTATAAAGAAAATGTGCTATTTGGCAAAGATCACTTTAGCCAAGGGGAACCGATTAGCCGCGTAATCAGTACTACCTTGTCAGATGAGCAGACTTTTATTTCATCAAAAACAAAACCCTGAGGGCCGGAGACAAGTTGGTTAGAGAAAGACAAGTATGGTTCAGAGCAGGGACTGTGACAATGAGGGTTCCAAGGAGCTAGTTTCCTGGGGCCTGAATGGGTAGGGAAGTTGGAATAACTAGAGGACTGAATTTGACATCTTAAAAATTTTGTCTAGGACCTGACTATGCCCAAGGGCTGCTTACCCTCCTTTCCTTTCTTTCTGCTTCTACTCTGTGAGCTTTCCTCAGCACCTTTTTCTGGTCATCTCTGGTCATCAAAGAATGGTGTTGGTTAAATTCATTCCTAAGTATTTCATCGTTTTTAAGGTATTGTAAATGGGGGGGGGGGGGGCATCTGGCTGGCTCAGTTGGTTGAGTGTCTGCCTTCAGCTCAGGTCATGATTCAGGGTCCTGGGATCCAGCCCCACATCGGGCTTCCTGCTCAGTGGGGAGCCTGCTTCTCCCTCTCTCTCTGCCCCTGCTTGTATGCTCTCTCTCACTCACTCTCTCTCTCAAATGAATAAATAAAATCTTTTAAAAAATTTTTAAAAAGATATTGTAAATGGGATCAATTCCTTTATTTCTTTTTCAGAAAATTCACTGCTAGTGTATAGACATGCTACTGAGTTTTGTATGTTAAATGTGTATCTTGCATCTTTAATGAATTTGTTGATTAGATCTTTAGGTTAAGTTTTTAGAACTTTTGTCAATACTTAGCACATGAAATATGTTAGACACTACAGTAAGCCTTTTACAGATATAGATTTGTATTTAAGGGTTTAAAATGTATAACAGAAATGTTCATGGAATATAATAATTTGATATATTTACAATCATATTAGTTGACATTATTTTATTTTATTTTTTTAAGTAAGCTCTGCACCCAGTGTGGGGCTTGAACTCAAAATCCCAAGATCAAGGGTCGTGCGCTGTACTGACTGACCCAGCCAGGCACCCCCACATTAGCTGACATTAAACCATCATAAAAATCAATTGTTTTGGTACATAACAAACAAGTGAACAAAAAATGTTAATTAACTTGTCATAAAGTTTGGTTAATTAAGCATAGGGGCATATGGATAGTCTTTTTTTTTTTCTTACCAATAAAGAAAGGAAACACATTATTTTCCAATACCAGAAAATTATTTAAAATGAGAAAGTTTTAGATAAAAAAATATGGTACTATCTTTATGAAAGAAGAACTCCAACAGCCCATATTTGCTATGCTTTCTGAAATAACAATAAGAACTCTTAAAAAAGTGTGACAACAATTAATATCTAGGTATATACAAATTTAAAATAAGATTCTTTTAAATAACTTGTAAATTAAGTGGAGAATCCATCCTGAGATTACTTTTTTGGTATCAGAGATATTTTAAGGAGGAAACAGGGCCTTTGAAAGCATAGGTTATAGCTTAATGTTATTGAAAAACACTAATATTGATCACATATGGGTAGTTTTTAGTGTAGTCGAGCCCTATCACTTCATAAATCTATACAAGACATAAACTAAATTTTCAGTTATAAGAAAATAATCACACTCTTCAAAACAAAAAAGAAAAGAAAAAAATGTTTTCTTTTTATTTAAGTTCTTTTTCCAGAAAAAAAAGATAGTACATTATTTGTACAATGCTATCTTGAGATCTAAAGCTTTTTTCTAATGTCAACCTATAATCTTCTTTCTATAGTTAAAGCGAATTCTGTTTTTGTACTATCTCTAATGGAAAGAAAATGTCTGGTTAGCATATAATTCATAGAATACCTCTTCCTATATTGAGAGACCTTCAAATTCTGTACTTAATAAATCAGCTGATGAATAAAAAGAAATCTCAGCTTCATTTGCTTTTGCGTGGGGAGGAGGAGGGAGGAGTTTATTGGAAGGACTCCAACCAGTATTTACAAGGCAAATTTAAACCCACTTTGTTCAGACATTTCAGTTTTCTCCACTTTACCTATTTCAGATCTTTAAACTTTTTCCTGTGGGGCTTATTTCACAAAACTTTAATTAGTTTTGTGGTTCTTTCATTAAGTCATGTCAGTGCTTTTTTTCCCCTACCTAGTAAAATGAAAACTTTAAAACCAGTAGATTTCTTTAGAATCTCTGAATTCTAAACATGCATTTATATCCCCTAGAAGTTCATATTGTCAATCAGCTTGTAAGTCAGAATGTGTGCCCTAGACCAAGATTGTTCAATTCAGGAGAATAAGAAGAATAAAATAAAAGGTTAAAAAGAAGGATTAAAGATTAGATTGTGTTGCGGGGATAATGCTATGCATATTGTGGGGATAACTTAATCAGGGGTAAGAGAATTCAAAACTTCAAACACAGACAACCCAGTAGTTACTGAACAACTAGACTTGTATATGTGTATTAATCCTGTGTTAAAAGTCAGACTTGTTTGATTATCTTTGGGGAAGGATTTTGTGTGTAGAAAAGATTACTGAGAACTTTTTAATTAAAGTTACAAATTCTAAATAGTAGTTCTTTTATTAGTGTTAAATTAAGCTTAAAAATAATATTCCATGTTCAAAAAATAAGTCCAATCATAGTTAAAGACCATCAATTAATGTTTGATCTCACTTATAGTTAAATGAATGCTTTCGAACATCCTAAAGTCTATTTACAAGTTTAAAAGATTCATTTTCTTTTTTAATGCTATTATTGTCTGATTTAGCAAACAAAGTCTTCCTGGTATCAAATGAACCATAAATCTAACAAAATAAACTCACAAGTGCAATGAATTTTAACTTCACTATTCTGTGTATATCAACTCAATAAGATTTTAGCTTAAATCACAAGCCTAAATCCATTACGTATTACATTAAACTGTAACTAAAAAACTGATCTGTTACCTCTACTAGCCAAATTCCAAACATTGAAAGTACCAAAAATACTAAGTATACACAGATTTCCTAACACAAAATATATTAATACCAAGAAAAATTTTCTAAATCTTTGAATTGAAAGATGCTTAGCCACTGATGAAGTAATTATGTCATCCTTTCTAGTTTGGGGGATTACCTCCCCATGTAACTTTTACATTGTGTTTTCAGCTTGCTGAAGCCTCATAAGGACCAGATGGGTGCAGACTGAGACAATACTGGATCCTTGTTTATGACACTGATGGGGCATACTGGCATACTGAACCCCATTTATAACTTCGAACAGAGAAGTCATAATTTAAAACAAAAGGTGATCACTTAGCAAAGGACCTTAGATGTGAATCATATATTGCCTAATTTTCAAGACATATTAGAATTTGTGACACCCACTCTTGAAAATGCCTCATTGGGGTGCCTGGTTGGCTCCGTAGGTAGAGCATGTGACTCTCGATCTCGGAGTTGTGAGTTTGAGACCTGTGTTGGATACAGAGACGACTTAAAAATAAAAATCTTAGGGGTGCCTGGGTGGCACAGTGGTTAGGCGTCTGCCTTCGGCTCAGGGCGTGATCCCGGCGTTCTGGGATCGAGCCCCACATCAGGCTCCTCCGCTATGAGCCTGCTTCTTCCTCTCCCACTCCCCTGCTGTGTTCCCTCTCTCGCTGGCTGTCTCTATCTCTGTCGAATAAATAAATAAAATCTTTAAAAAAAAATCTTAAAAAAAAAAAGAAATTGCCTCATTGGATTGGATTTTTGTATTTCTTTGGACTTTGAGATATTTAAATGTCTTTTTAATCAAATGCTTGCATTCCTTTTATATATTTTCATAGTTTTAGAGCCACCCAACTCCTACAGATATCAAATAATAATCCGTTAAGTTCTGTCTATGTCTAATGCATTTGTCTGGTTATTTTATCCTAAGTTCTAAGATCACCAAATGACACCTTACAAATCCCCTTCTAAAAATATGTCCCAAGGAAATATTTATAGATGTGCAAAAGAATTTAACCACAGGGATTTCATCACTGAATTATTTTTAGTAGAAAATGACCTAAATGTCAAACAAAGGCTTTTTGTTATTTAAAAAATTCCATGAAGGCAGAAACCAAAGTTTGTTTATTTCTTGTGTCTGTTTTCATCTAGAATCTACCTTATGGCATTGCACATAGAAGGTGTTCAATAAATGCTTGTTAGCTGAATAAACAACCAGATTAGCCCCCTTGAACATTCCTCAGCAGCAGTTGTAGCACTGGGATCACGGCTTGGGAGGACTTTACATTCCAGAACATCTCTACAAGCCCTGCTTTAAAATGAGTAATTGACGTGTTCCAGGTCTTAGGTCAAGTGCTATGCAAACTCACAGCCTTAACCCTCTCTTTATAATAATAAGACATGGCCCAGAAGCCCCTCTGTATAAAATTCTAGATCCGCCGTTCCTCTGTAAGATGATTGTGAAAAGAGAGAAAGGACGAGGAAGTTCTTGAAGACCCTTTGTCACATTTGTCTTTTAATGAGAGCAGAGAATGTGGAAGGAGAGTGGCCCCCAAACCAGCTAAGAGATGCTTTGCTGTCAATCATATCAAAATGCTTCCCATTTAGAGTTTGTACAATAAACATGGATTCCTTTTGTAATAAAGTAAAATAGGCTTTTTTTTTTTAAAGATTTTATTTATTTATTTGACAGAGGGGGAGAGAAAGCGTGTGCACAAGCTGGGGGAGGGGCAGAAGGCGAGGGAGAAGCAGGCTCCCTGCTACACAGGGAGCCCAACATGGGGCTGGATCCCAGGACCCTGGGATCATCACCTGAGTCAAAGGCAGCTGCTTAACTGACTGAGCCACCCAGGCGCCCCTAAAATAGGCTTTAAAATTATGCTTAAATTATTCTATAATCTGCTCTAAACTTGTTTCACCAATTGTCTACACGCTGTTATTGGTCACTGGTAGGAACACAGACCTATGGTAGTTGCACGGCACACGCTTCCGAGGCCGGGGCTCTTGTCGACACTGTGCTGATTATTCACCCTCTTTGAAAACTCTATCTCCGTCACATTCAGAGTAGACCTGGCAAGTCCAAGCGCAAAAGGGGGAGTCTAGAAAATATCCCAAAGTTTCAAGATAGGCCAGTCTGGCTCCTGGGAGCTTTGCTGCCCTCCTTGAAGTGGAAACGCTCACCGGTTTTCAAATTCAAGACCTTTCCTAAGTCTTCAATAAGTAGTCAGAAGTTCTGCTTTGCAAGGTAAGGCAGACCAAAAGGCAGATAATGCTATGCGGACTATAAAAGGAGTGTAGACAATGTTATTGTCAAAGTTGAATGAAAGGGTAAGGGTTACCCAAAAAACAGAAAGGTCAGTGGGCCTGAGGAGGAAGAGTGACAAGTAGGAAGGAATCTCAGGAGTTTACTGCTGCCCACCCTGGGTGGAGTTGCAGGCAGTCATTGTATCCTTGGTGGTAGTCCTGGAAGGCTTGCTGGAAGAGGTGGGGTTTTAGCAGGCACTTATCTCAAACAGAGTTATCACAGAAATCTATATGATAACAAATTTTGCCCCCCAAAATTGTGAGATCCTGTAAGTAAATGAAGAAACAAGAAATATAGTTCTGGGGTCTCAATGGGAACCTCAACATATGTGAATTAAGAGTGCGGTGGATCCTCTTAGAATAGGGTTGTCTGACACCCTCCTCCCTACCCAGTCCCCATTTCAATCCCATGGTTTACATGCTACAGCCCCATCTCTACCCCAAGAGCTCCCGCTCTCCCTCCACGCTTTGATTTTCCTGCCTCCTGTGCCCCTCCCTCAATGACTGTTTTGAAATTTAAGAACAGCAGTAGAAAATCGTTGTGAGATGTGATACAGATATGGACATGTATGGGACTTGCAACAAGGTGTTGTTAAAGGCAAACAACACCCATGATCTAATCCTGTCTCTCCTGGGCTCTCTCAGCCTATTTTGTCATAGTTAAAGTGAGAATCATCACGCACACTTGTCATCAGGGCTGTCAGGGTGAAATGAGATCATGTCTGTGAAAGCACCAAGCCAATGCTCAACTTAGTATGTGATTGCAAGATAAACCGGTATATTTTTCAAAATATGAAAATATGGCCAATAACAGATTTCTCTGTTATTTCTCATTTCTGGTCAAAGAAAATTTCAGCCGTAATAACCATATCCAACTTACACATAGTGTTAAGAACAATGTACTATCCTATGGACCATGAAAATGCAGAGATTTTGGATTTACGATCCTTCCATGTGGCTTTGAGCACGTAGTCCTGAGTGAGATCAGAGAGAGGCTTCTTTCTAAACCGTGTCTTCCCTCCCGCCTGCATCCACTGCTACAGTCTGCTCTCACACAGGTCTCACCTCTGGAGGACCAGGCCTCTCTCGGCTGCTCTGGGCTACCTCGCGCCCCGTGCCCGAGTACTCCCATTAGCGCGTCCTCGCTGGGAAACTCCACCAGACGCTTGGCCATAAAAACATCTTCATCACGTAGTCCCCAGTGTTTGAGCACTTTGTATTTGTCTAATTTCTACAACAACCCGCAACCCTGCAAAACAATCCCAATTTTACAAATGTGGGCCTTTGGCAAAAAGTGATTAGGGAACCATGCAGAGCTTGGATTCAAAGCATGGAGTTGTTCTTATGACAGCAACCTGTCTTCCAAATTCACTTACTATTCACTCATTTGGGTATTTTTTTTTTTGATATTTTATCTATCTATCTATTTATTTATTTATTTATTTGACAGAGACAGCGAGAGAGGGAACACAAGCAGCGGGAGGGGGAAAGGAAGAAGCAGGCTCCCAGTAGAGCAGGGAGCCTGATGCGGGGCTCGATCTCAGGAGCGTGGGATCACGCCCTGAGCCGAAGGCAGACGCTTAACGACTGAGCCACCCAGGCGCCCCTCATTTGGGTATTTTAATTTGCGAGTTAATTAATTTGTGTCCCCGTCCATAAACGATTTAGTGACAAGCCCACTGAACAAAGAGCTTGGTTTGCAATGCTGCTTCCTTTGTTTCGGCCACACTGTGAGTTAACAGACACCTGTGAAAGCTAAGGCCCCCCGGTTCTTGGTGCCATCTTTGTGTACTTTCGGGACAAAGCTAGGGATGCTAAATACTCTTTCCATACACTTATTAAACTAACTGAATTCGGAGAAAAAGGGAGATCGTAATGAGAACCTCAAATCATTGCTAGCCCTCAGAATTTGAACCCAAGGACCCAAGTCAAGGTGTGTTACTATTGACTCAAAAAGACCAGCTCAGTGTCACCAGTTTTCCAAATAAAGGATTTGGGTTATTTGTTTTTCATGATGAGGTGACCCAAGGCAGGGCTAACGCAAATCCTTGCTTCTCAAATGTTTTTTAAAAAATAAATTTGGAAGTTGATATTTAGTTATAGCCAAACACATTCAAAAGGTGGCAATGTTTTTTGTCACCCAGTTTTTAAAAATAGCTTACCTACGTGTTAGTTGTTTAGACATTCAGATATTACTAAATATATTCTCTTACTAAAACGCTAACTGCCAAGATTCAGCCCACAGGCATATTTTTATAGGCAAGTTACGTATCCCTGAAAATTTATCGTAGAAATACACAATAACGCCTACGTCCCCAGGGCCAAAATCCACAAGCAGACTTCTACAGACCTATGTGCCTCAGGAGGCAGTAGTTTTTCCCAACCGAAAAGAACTCATAAAAATCTCAAAGGAAATGAAAACATCTTTTTAAAAACATGAAACATCAAACCATCCAGTCTCATAAGAAGGGAAAACACGGGCTAAAAATACAACCTATGTTCTTTCCAATCCTGTTTATTGTACTCATAAATAAAAATGTCCCATATATTTTATTTCAGCATATATCATAAATATTTATTTATATTTATTCAACAGCAACAGGGCTGGAGGTTCGTGACAGTATCATGGCTTTGACATTTTTGCTCATGTGATTCAGTCCCTATGGACTTAGTTATTATCAACAAAAGTTACCCCTGTGGGTTTTACCTAGAACTTAGAGACATTGCATCATCAGCTAAATATCAAACATTTAGCAAGTGTTTACAACATGCAAGACACCGTGGTAGGCACTGTGGTCAGATTCAGAATAAAAGATGTAATTCTTTCTTTGAAATGAGAGTTAAGTTGAATCCAGATATTATTACTATGTGCTTAATACAGTATAAACAGCTGATTTCCATAGATTTTTGAAGACTGAACCATAAAAAAAAACACCTTAGAAAGTCTGAGCTGAAAACAATTGGTCAGTCAATATTTTGAGAAGATCAGTCTTTGTATTATGGGGTTCTCTCTAACTGTATTGATTCCGGTACCCTGAGTATGGGTGTTTAGAGTGGCAATCGGCAAATCGCATTCTAGTTTGAACCCGGTGAAACAAAGTTAATGAGATTTCTCAGAGCCTTTAATATGGTAATGAGTTTCCCAAACCTATTCAACAATGGAAAGGTTTTTTTTTTTTCTTTTTACAGCACATTTACTAACATCTAATGGTAGCTGTGTTTATGTCCTTGTTTTCTCAGGAGTCTGGAAATTCAAGGAGATTTTTTTTTAATTTTGTGCTTTCTTTTTGTTATCCAAGGATCTTTTGGATCATCAGGACAACTACCTTCTAGCTGAGTAGTGTCATGTGATTTCAGGGTCCTCATTTACATTTCTGATTGTGATTGGGTTCATAGCAAGCCAAATGACGTCATGCTACGTTGCGCAAGCAAAGATTTCCCAGCAATTTGAAAGAGGAAAGTGGTGGGAAGATTGAATCATTACCTTGAGTATGGTGTATAGACTTGTTGAACTTAAGAGAAACTGTGCTCTAGTTGACGATTCATTATTCTAGAGCGGGAGTCCGTAGTGTATATGTCTGTATACGTTCCAATTTATGACGGTTCATTGACATGAGCATAGTTAAAATTATAAAACTTTACCAAATTGTCCTAATGATTGTGTTTTGCAGGACATTATTACAACTATTAGCAGAACAAAATAATAAATGTAATTCAAAAATTAAAAAGAAAAGCTAACTGCAGGTCTAATGACAATGCACCAGAGGATAATCATGCGGGAAACCAAGGAATCGTGCAGACAAGTCGAGTAAAATCCACAAAACATCTTTCCATTATTTAACTTGACAATTTAGTTTCAACAAAATAACATCAAATAATATATTAATGCCGTAGATTTATATTGTATTGGTTTAATTTGGCTTTGATTTGTAAATTTGCTTTGGTTTTATTGTCGTATGAGAGCCATAATTAGGAGTTTCACCGTCGTCTTTCATTTTTTAAAGTTTTAGTAAAAAAAAGATTTGGGTTCGACCTCAACATTTAAATCTGTCTGAACTTCAATTTTCTCCCCTGTGAAATTTTCTCACTAAAGCCACCTTTCTCACAGAGCCATTGGTTGAAGGTACCTAGATGTATCATGGCACATATAGGAGTTTAATAAATAGTAGTTGATTTTTCATCAGTAACAATGTCAAAATTTGTCACTATACTATATTTTATAGTCCCAGTTTGAAATTATATTTTCTAGGGGCACCTGGGTGACTCAGTCCGTTAAGCGTCTGCCTTCGGCTCAGGTCATGATATCAGGGTCCTGGGATCAAGCCCCTCATTGGGCTCCTTGCTGGGGGCGGGGGGGAGGGGGTCTGCTTCTCCCTTTCCCTTTGCCCCTCCCCCTGCTTATGCTCGCTCTGTGTGTGTGTGCGTGTGTGTCAAATAAATAAATTTTAAAAATCTTTAAAAAAAAATTCTGTTTTCTCTTAGACTAGTTAAGACAGTTGAATTGGGCAGCAAAGATAATGAACCAAATAACAAAAGAATGACTTAGACAATATACACATTATGATTCTGTTTATAAGATAATAATATGAATACATTTATGTAACAATAATATATACACATTTATATCACCAAATATATACAATATATACAAGTGGCCACGTGTTAAAATCAGTATTTGGTGAAGCTGATTAATATCGCAATTATCAAATCAATTTCTGGGATACAAAAATAAACTTGGAGTATTATTTTTTTCAACTTTTTCATGATTACAATTTTATTATTATTTTTTTAAAGATTTTATTTATTTATTTGACAGAGAGAGAGCAATGCTCGGGGTGCCTGGCTGGCTCAGTCGGGGGAGCCTGCAACTCTGGATCTCAGGATTATGAGTTTGATTCCCACATTGGGTGTAGAGATTACTTAAAAATAAAATCTTTAAAAAAAAATGACATGCTCTACTGATTGAGCCAGCCGGAGACCCTTACAGTATTATTATTAAAAATTAGTTAAGTTTTTGAGGCGCCTGCGTGGCTAAGTTGGTTAAGCGGCTACTTTCAGCTCAGGTCATGATGTCAGCGCCCTAGGATCGAGCCCCAGGTCAGGCTCCCTGCTCAGCAGCGGGTCTGCTTCTCCCTCTCTCTCTGCTGCCCCCCCCCACTCATGCTTTCTCTCTTTCCCTCATATAAATAAATAACATCTTTAAAAAAATAAAATAAAAATTAGGTAAGTTTTCAAAGTTTGATATCCAGTCAGGAGCAATAATTTTTTAGCATAGTCAGCAGTTAGGTGTTGCAGAGCCTACATTTGTGTCAATGGAGATGTACCCCATTTCAAGGGACATGGTTCACTTTTTTGTGTGCGAAGCAGATGTTTTTTAGTAACCCGTTTTCTAGAAGAAAATTTGTACCTAGGACTCACAGTGTGGATAAGTCTGAAAATCCTCTATCTTACATAGTTGGCAAGCTGTAACAATCATTTAAACAAGCTTTTTGTTTAAATTTTTTGAATTCAAGGACTCCAAACCAAAAGAAAGTATTTACTAAAACATTCCTACAAAGTCTATTGTTTTGAAATTTGAGTAGTAAGTACAGGGTATGTTTTGAGTACCTTATCTTTCCCTAAGATTATCTTCTTCCCTTCATACATTTTGTCTTCATCATGGATGTTATTGTACATTCTTTTAGAGCTTTTCATCCTTGTGGAATTTATAGATGGTAACATTGAATTGTTTTAGTTCATCCTTACAAGGTACAAAGAAATCCCAAATAGAGACCTTCTTTGAAAAATGGTCTAAATGGAACCAAATAGCTACAAATTAAATACTATTCGAAAAGATGATTGTTGTTTAATGTTATGAATCTCAGTTCACAAAACGACTCTATCGAGATCAGCATTATGGTATGATGTTAACATATCTATCTCTATTTTTCTGTCTTACATTACTACTTTTATGTTTCTGAACATTTGTTTGTAAAACATTTGTTACTCTTCCTAAAGTTATCTAGCTAACGTCTTCACTGGAGAGATCCATAATGCTTTACCTGCAGTTTAAAAATCCAAAAGCTCTGAAGGGCACCTGGGTGGCGCAGTCAGTTAGGCGACCGACTCCTGGTTTCTGCTCAGGTTGTGATCTCAGGGAGCTGAGATCGAGTTCCGTGCGGAGCCCTGCGTGGAGCCCCCTGTTAGGGAGGGGCTCAGCGAGGAGTCTGCTTAAGACTCTGTCTCCCTCTGCGCCCCCTCGTGTGTGCATGCTTTCTCTCTCTCTCTAAAATAAATAAAGAGATCTTTTTAAAAGATCCAAAAGCTCTGAGAAATGAAAATATTTTACAACTTGGCCACAACATCTGTCTGATCTGATGTGAAACTCAGTAGAAATATTCATACACTTTACTATGCAATAATATGTTTCGTTCTTTTGTTTCCCAGTCCCCCACCCCCCAGAGGACTCGGTATGTATGGTGCATGTCATATATTACCTTCCTGAAATCTGAATGTTTTTGAACTCTATAAGAAAAATGGGACAAAGGATTATAGCCCTATATTTATAGTAACTGTCAATCTTATTTCCAAGTTCTCAGTAGTTGAGGGCCATTTTGGGTGCATAAAATTAGTAAGCTTACAATTATGATCAGTTATTGTAGCATTTTATTCTCAGAATAGTCAAAATGCACTTATGCTTCAACTGACAAAATCTGAACAAAGCACACAAGTGAACTTTTACCCTAAGTACTTTCTAGAATGCTTATAAGTGTTCTATTTCTATAAATAAGTATATTATAAATTTCATTATAAAATCTCATTTTTAGAAAGCTTATATTAGAAATATATAATATGTAAGTATATAATCATTTATATTTGAAAGTGAATACAGATCTTAATATTAATCTGAATAATGTACCTTGTTTGTCTTACTAATACTACGTTATGGCGTAGGCATTCAGCTATGCTGACTTTCAGAAGCCAAGTTTAAGTCTGAAACTGAAGTCAAATAGTAAAATTTGGCTGAGTATTGAGGTTGAAACCAGACTGCAGTGAACCCTAAATTATATATGTATATGTATTCTCAAATTTTTCTCAAAATGCGTCATTACGTATATATTTTGAAGTAGTTTGGAACCATAACATTTAATACAGATTGAGTATTTGTAACACCGGTAATTACTTTTCAGAAATAAAATTATGGAGGAAGAAAAATGGAAGAAATAAAACTTCTTCAATACTTTTTTTTTAAGCACAAATTTACTGAAAAGTGAGATTTTTTTTTTAACCAGGGGGAAGGATAAGACTCTGTGTCTGGGGGAGGAGAGAGTGTATAGGTGGGTGAGGGTGGGTGGTCCATGGGTAAATGGCTTCCTAGGCTGTGAAGACCATGAGCTTTGTATATATACAGTCTATATTTAAATTTCAGTTCTGCTTTTCTCTAGCTGAATGATCTTGGGAAAATTCCTTATTTTCCAGATAGATGGTGTCTTCATTTATACAATTGAGGCAATAAAAACTACCTTTCAGAGTTGTTAATATGAGGCAAGTTAATTTACGTCAATGAATGACACAGAGCCTATCACCTAATAAATAGTTAAAAACGGTGTGACCTCTTCCTTCGGGGAAAAAGTTTTGAAAAGTCAAATGTGGGATGTGATTAAACCTCTGTCTCGACTAAGGGAACTGGATAACCCGGCGCCTCCTCTGCCTTGGGCGAGTTCCTAGGCGCATCCTGATACGGGCATTCTTCGTAGGACCAAGATGTCTGAGCTCCGTCGATGAAAGGCGCGGTAACAGAGAGAAGTGATATTCTGATCGGTGCTTTCAGCCACATTGCAAATGCGCCACATAGAAAGTTTTCAGTTCACCATCCCCTTCGCATGTTTTCTCCTGGATTCGGCTCTTGTCTGTGTTCCTCAGAGAGCTATGAGAACTGAAGCAGAGCCGCCACATACCAGCCCTTTCTCCGCAACTGGGAAATCCCGAGACTGCTCATATCTCTAGAATAATGGAGGACTGGGGGACTCAGCAGGAGTTGGGCTGGAATTCATCCCATTCCGCATAAATTTCAGTGTCTACCCTTTCAAGTTCAGTCCCTGACCTACAGTTTGGAAGAACTGGAAATGTTTCTATTTATTGTTATCATCAACAGTGATGTTATTGTTACTTACACTGTACAAAGATGTTTCTTCTTGTCTCGAAATAGGGCAAATGAAGTATGAGGAACAATCACTGAATGTAAAAATATGTTTCCCATTTTCCTAGGTTAATACTTAGAAAATGTAGAAAATGTCATTGGTCATCAAAGACAAAGCTTACGTGATTTAACTACCATTTTCAGGAATCCACCAAAAATCTTATTTCGGGGTCTTCATTTGGGTATTTTTATGACAAGAGTTGTCATGATATCTTATTTTACCTATCTCTTTGTTTATTGTTTTGCTACAATTGTATCCTCTTATAAAATTTTCACTCTTTTTCTTAGAATGTTAAATATATTTCATAAGTGCCAGGAAAAACTGAGAACCATTTAAGGAGCTGGAAACCAACTGTATCTCATGTATGAGGCCAAAAAAGACAACAAGAAGTCAATAAAAGGAAATGAGAAACCATGTCTGTAGTGGGCCATTCAACAATATGGCAGGAAAACGTAAAAGAGAAGGGTTTGGATTATCTGCACTTCTCATGTGCCTTAGACGTCCTTCCAGCCCTTCAATTTCAGCCAATCATTATTTGCATTAACTTTATTGAGGAAACAGAGATCTGGCAACATGGGCTTCCTTCACTATGCTGCCCTTCACCATGAATTTCCTTGGATCTTTGAAGACGAGAGGACTTACTTCCTCTAGGGAAGCCTCCTCCCCTGCTTGTGATCTCCTCCTTTCCAATCTCCTCTATGGCCTTGTTTTCTTACAGTCATCCTTCCATGAAGTTTCAGTCATCCTTGCTAGCCTGACTTCTTCTCAACCTACAAACATGTCCTATTTTCCTCATCCCTGTCCAAATGTCCCACCTCTTTTCCTTCTTTTATTACCAAACCTTCACTTTTAAACCCAAGTCTGCTCCTTCTACTCTCCTAAAGGGGTCCTGCCATAGGTCCCCCTGGCCTTGCTGCACACAAATCCCCTGGCCTTTTCTCTGTTCTTGTCCTCTCTGACCTCAGTAGCATCTGACACTATTGACTGTCTACTCCCTGCTGCAATTCTCTTCCCGGAAGTCTTAGACTCCCCTCCCTGACCTTTGACCTCACTACCCTTCACAGATTTTTTTTTTCTCTTCTTTCTATTAAATGAAGTGTTACTAAGGGTTTTCCTGATCTCCTTCATCCGGCTCTCTCTTTGTGCTGTCTTTTGAGAGCTTCTTAACTTTTTGCAAGTGATTCCAAAGTTATGTTTCCAATCTTTTACACCCTCCCCACAATGAATCCTTGTGTTTCCAATCCTGACTTCTCTCCTAATTCAGCACCTGAATTTCCAGCTGCCTGCTATATGCTTCCATATCCTAAAACAATTTAAAATTTAAAATCAGAGCAAAAGGAGTCATCTCATCTCTGAAACTTTCTTGCCTAGATTAATGCACATCCGGGCACTCAGAACATTTGGGAGCACATTCAGCTCCTTCTTTTCATTCCCTTCATGAACTTATAATCAGTGAAAAAGGACCAGACTTTGAAACTGAATTGACTTGGGTTGAATCCCTCTTCTGCTGCTTTCTAGAACTGTGACCTCAGGCTAATTGCTTAATCTCCCTGAATTTCTTAATCTGAATTAATCAAGTACCCGTGTTTACCCAACCTAGATGTTGCATCAATTAAATGTTTTACAAAGCACCTTGTACAGGCCTGACATACAATAGACGTGCAAACAATTTTTCTACGCTTTACTTTTTTTAATTTGCTCCCAAATAGTGTCTACTGTCTTAGCATTTTCTCTCTCAATGTCGCTGACATTGTCAACGTCTTAGTTTCTTGTTGCATTGTCACTTACCTATGTCATTGCAACTTTTTGAAAAATATTTTCTTGCCTGCATCATCTCCCAGCCTCCTATCCATCCTCCTTACAATCACCAGGATTCTTTCTAGAACACTGACATAGTGCTGGGATGGCACATGGTAACAGAAGACATTACAAGCGCCCCATCTTGGTATTCAGTTACTCCAAAACCTGGTCCTTTCAACCTTTTAAAAATCACTACTACAGGGGCGCCTGGGTGGCTCAGTCGGTTAAGCGTCTGGTCATGATCCTGGGATTGGGCCCTGCATCGAACCCCGCATTGGGCTCCTTGCTCAGTGGGGAGCCTGCTTCTCCCTCTGCCTGCTTCTCCCTCTGTCTGCCACTCCCCCTGCTTGTGCTCTCTTTCTCTCTCTAACAAATAAATAAAATAAAATCTTTTAAAAAGATAAAAATGAAATCAGTACTACATATGCAGGCCCCTGAGCCCTGTGCTTTAATCAGACTGGACTCTTACTTAGACATTCTTTACTTGCCCACCTCCTTACCTTTGCTCACTCGGAGCTCTTTAGGACCTGGGTAGGCCAGGTGGCCTTAGGGCCTTTGTTTTCAATTTAGTCAAATAGCACTAAGAGGACACCACAAGGAGGTGACTTGAATTTAATACAGAAATCAGGTGTCAGGAACCTTTCTAAGTACTTTGGAAGTATTATTAACTCAGTCCTTATAACAACCCTATGAATTAGGTATTATTATAATTCAAAAGATTAGGAAACCGAAACACTACCAAAAAGTTATGTGCCCAAGATAAAAATAAAGAGCTAAGAAGCAGCAGAGCCAATCTTCAAGTACAGATGGTTAAAGATAGTTATGAGTCTGTGCTCTTTAACTAATCACCACGCCATCCTCCTAAATGTTTGTTGGGGCTGTGCCAAGGTAAGCAGTCCTAACTAAGGTTACCAGGCCAAGGGAAGCTCGACACCAACAGACAGGACCAAGATGTAAAGCCAAATGGATCAGGGATGACATACATTGGTGTGTGAGAAGGTTCAAGGTTGACAGTTGCAAGATGAGCAGACAGGAATTACGTAAGCAAAGTTCAGGGGCTCATGACCGCTTGGAATGCAGTGCCCGTGACTTCTGCTGCGATCGTGTTGGAAGTGGGTCAGGGATCCGACGCAGGCCCGTGTATCCTAACAGTCATTTGTGTGCCCCCGGCCCCCTGAGAGCTGAGCCTCCAGAGAGGAGGAATCACGTATTCCTCACCTCTGTAGCCTCCATAGTGTCTGGCATAGCCCCCTTATTTAGTGGACCAATGTTTATCAGGGGCTATATGTGTTAGGGACACTACAGGGTTTCGGAGCTTTTCATGGTTCCCTCCCTTGGAGTTGCTTCGATGCTTTTTCTCTGATTTGATATGTAAATTATATTTGTACAAGACATCTGATCACCAAGGGTTTTCTCCACAGTCTTTGCGGAAGATCTACAAATCACCTTAAAACAGCGGGCTATCTGGAAGTGAATTAGGGCTGGGGCTTTAAAGACACCACTCCAGGGAGTTTTAATTAGAACTGCAAATGTATCATAGATACATTTGGTGAATCAAACCCGATCCCAATAAAATTGCTACACGGCTCAATTGCAGGCATCGTGCCTTAGCCTTCTCTGTATTCCCTCTGGTGTCTTGCAGAGGCTCTAAATATAGCAGGTTTGCTATGTCTGCTAGGTGATAAGT
Source organism: Ursus americanus (assembly GCF_024610735.1). Taxonomy (NCBI): domain Eukaryota; kingdom Metazoa; phylum Chordata; class Mammalia; order Carnivora; family Ursidae; genus Ursus; species Ursus americanus. Next base: position 24,392,953 of record NC_142151.1, on the reverse strand, counting down.
AATGCTACTGAAAATTTTGTATCTGAACACTTTCTCTTTTTGTCTTTTGAAGATTAAAGGTGTTTTCCTCGGGGGAAAGTTGGCTGTTACAACATAGAAGAATCTGGGTTATTTGTCACAAGTCTCCAACTCTAGGATTTAACAACAGCAGAAAAAAAGAGTTTGAGATAAATGTCTCTATTTTAAAAGCTTACAGAGTAAAGTTCGTTCTGTTTATTATTGACTATCAACCTAGACACACAATGTTTTGCTTCCCCTCAGGATAAAAAAGAGGTTTTTATGTCCATTTCCCCTAAATCATGTAATTATAGGGATTTTGAAATTACTGGAACTACTCTCTGACCTTCAGACAGAACTATGTTTTAAAACTTCCCTGAGCAGCTGGAGAATTTGTCCTGTTTTTAGATCCCTCTAGAGCAGATTGCACAACTGTCACCAGGAACCTGTTGTGTTTAATGACTCGAGTCTTATTTCTAATCTCATCTTCTCTGTGACATTTCTTTCCCTTCCTCTCTTCAGTGGAGCTGGAGAACAACTGGGTAACTGTGGGTAATTACTTTGTGAAGTCATTTCTCTTAAGAAGAGACACAAGAAAATTTAGGAAAAGGACTTAGTGGAATTACCTGCCCCTGCATGTGGGGCCTTCCTGGATAGTGAAGACGCTTCTATGAATATAGAGAAGCGTTACTTGGATGTATGGTGTAACTCATCTTGGAGTACAGATATTTGAGGTTGAGTCCCAGCTCTAACTCTAACTTGTTATGTGGCTTTAAAGGAATATAATATGATCTTTACGAGATTCAATTTCTTTATGTGTAAAACGGGATCGTGATAACCTGACAGAGTGTTGTTTCAAACACTGAAACACTGGGCATGTATGAAGCACGACTGTTACATCCCAGGTATAAACCCCAAATCCTTTACCAGTTCGACTTCACCTTTGTAGAAGACATTATTCTTTATCTTCTATTAAAAAGATCTAAACCACATTTTTGGGGGGATGCGAACATAGCCATTTAGCCTCAATCATTATTACTCAATTATCACAGAAGAATAGGAAGTTATACTTGTGTGCGTATCTTCTTCATGAGGTTGTAAGTTTTTTAGGTCGGGGATTCTGCCTTATCAATCTTTACAGCCTTCACTGTATGCCCAGAGTACATATTTAGCAAATATTTATTGGTTTCAAAAATTGTGTGATTGAATTACTTATAATACTTTAAATGTTAGCTGGTTACCTGAAGGGAAACTTGATGTGCCATTATGTACTAGTAACTTCTTCCCACCTTCAAGTCTATAGAAAGATGTTTTCCTTCCCATCCTCCACATTTACCATCATAGAGATCCTTAATATTGAGTAATATAGCATATCCAGAATCCTGGAAATTCTTCTTTGCCCTGAAACTGTACATTTATCCTAAAAGACAAAAATTTGGTGATTACACAAATTGGTAAATGAATTACTAGACAAAGAAGTGAGTAAGATATTAAAAAGAAGGCATGATTGGAAGACGCAATGAACATTTAAATGGCAAATATTTTACTCCAGGGACTGGCTAAATCTTTTGAAAATCTTGGGGCCAATTATGTGAACTCTGGAGACTGTGGAGAGGGTAGTTACAGCTATGTGGGTGCTGGAAAAGAATATGTCTTTTCTTTACACAAGCTTCCAGAACTAGTTCTCATGAATGCCTAAAATATTTGGTGTGGTGTTTTGTAAAGTCACGTCAGGAGGGGTTTTTTTTCCCTCCCCTCTGCTTTAAGAGAAACTATTGTCCTCTTGAGCTTCTTTTCAAACACAGTTTGCTTCATGTTGGTGTACGTTGTTGAATATTTATAACCACTTCATAAATTCTTTTAAGCTTTTCAGTTTAGCTGTACGATTTAAACGTGGTCCGTTGAAAATGCACATTTGCCAAGAGGGGCGTAAATAAAAAAATTTTAGCTTTTCCTCTTTTTTTTTTTTCGTCTTTTGGCTGACCTTGTTCAACAAAAGAACTACTTGAGTGCACCTTCCGTGGAGTGGGGGAAGGGATGAGTAAGCACTTTCTCTCCTAACTGGAATTGGGCAGCTGGCACATTTGGCTTAGATTGGCTGATGGTCCAAAACCCCAGAGCCCACCAACTAGACAATGTTTTTAGGGTGAGCACAGCCTGTTCATGGCACTTGGGCTACACAGGACCACCCAGACCCAACTACAGAAATTTCTGATCAATTATAGAGACTCATTGCTACTCATCACGAATGCAACCTCATCATTTCTCACAGTACAATACTCCAGGCCCTTGAGAGGAAATCCTCTTGCCATCCCAGGTACAGAGAATACTGACCACAGTTTAAGTATGTGATTTGAGCCATAGTTATGGTACAAAGGAAAGATACATCCTGAAGGTTCCTCTTCACAGCAGGGGATCCCTGTGATTAGAGCCTGTCCTCCAGAACTTTCAAACTCTTTTGAAAGTTCTAGGTGCCTTACCTATTCTTAGTGCAAACCAGGGAAATAAGCCAGAATTAAACCATGTGACTGGAAATTAATTTGGAATCTATACCTCACTTCTGAAAGGATGTCGTGTTAAATGTAACGCCTATCATAGTAGAAGAAATGATATAAAATGTCTTCTGTCAATATTTGTTGTAGCCATATTCTAATTTACTCTGGGAATTATCCTCTCAGCATGAATTGATTTGAACTGAAATTACATCAGTCATTAAAATAATGGATCATGGTGGCAGTTGTAAGAAAGCAACTTCCGGTTTCTGCATTACATATGCAAATACTGGGTCACTGTGCTTGTTGAGAAATGGCAGTCAGGTTAAGGCTGACAGAGGCAGAGCCACAGTTCTTGGGGTTTGGAAGCAGTCTTTCCCCTTAAGTGTAGGCAGTGTCTTTCCTGATGCATTCATGAGAAGAGAAAACTCCTGAAGCAGAAAACCCGTAGGGGTGACTTCTAGGTAGGTAAAGAGCTCTGTCTTCATTCTGGCTAGACAGTAAGGAATCTAGGTGTCCGGGTGCGGGTGGAGGGGCTCCCTACCGGCTGGAATTAGCAAAAGCCTTTTCCAGGTGGGCGCAGGCAAGTAGCTAGGAAGGAGGCACCAGGACTTCAGAGTAGAGTCCAAGATGAAAGTCTCTAAACTACCTTGTTAGCTATATTTTCTAAATGTTTTACTCTCTGGGTTAGCTTTCTTTGTAATTCCTCAGCCTTTCAGTAAATGCTTATTTGACAGTTACAGATTTGTAGGCCTTACAGATTATAAAGAGAAGCATGGGTGAGAGTTTTGGAGATGCTATCTCAAAGCTTTAACTCCAGAGTAGTGGCAACAAGTAATATTCAGCAAGACACTCCCAAGAAGGAGAAGGAGAACGGCACGACCCACTTCTCTAACCCTCTACACTGATCTGTAGAAGGTGCTGAGTTTTACCAGATTAAGAAAAGTGATTTTACCCTCCAGGTAAGATTGGAGCACTTAGCCTACCTATGAATGAGATGTTTCCATAAGCCAGTGAGGTTGCAACACACACAGAGAAGATTCACGGACCAGCTTGGGGCACCCATGATACTTCGCATTTGACTAAGTTTTACTTTATGAATAAATGCAGACATTTAGGAATAAATGGTAGAGAAAAACCTGTCATAACACTAGAATGTTAATGTCAACAAGCAAATATTTATTGGTAAGGAAAAAGCCAAGTAATAGGGAGAAGAGAAATCTCTCAGGAAAAAGGTCGATGAACTGACCAGCACAAAGATCATGAGGGTTGTCCCTTTATGGCAAAGTTTCTAAGAATGCTTCAGTAGGGAAGGGTAGCTGGCATATGGGAGGTAGCCTCTAGATGGCCCCCAATGAGCCCCACTTTCTGGTATTCACACTTTTGTGTAGTGCCCTATTACATTGTACCAAAGTTGGGCTGTGCATAGCATACAACAGAAAGTGATGATATGTTGCTTTTGAAATTAGCCTATGAAAAGATTTTGGCTTCCATCTTAGGAAGTTTTCTTTCTTTTTTTTTTTTTCTTTCTTTCTTTCTTTCTTTCTTTCTTTCTTTCTTTCTTTCTTCTTTCTTTCTTTCTTTCTTTCTTTCTTTCTTTCTTTCTTTCTTTTTCTTTCTTCTCTTTCTCTCTTTCTCTCTTTCATCTCTCTCTCATACATCAGCTTCTCTGAGGGAAGTCATGCCATGAGCAGCCCAATGGAGAGGCCCATGTGGGAAGGAATGGAAGCTACTTGTCAACAGCCACAGGAATGAGCCTGAAAGCAAATCTTTTAGCTCCACTCAAGTTTTCAGAAACTGCAGCCCTGACTAATACTCTGACTGCTGCTTCATGTAAGATCCTGAGCCAGAATCATCCAGCTAAGTCAGTTCAGATTCCTGACCCTCAAAAACTATGTGAGATAATAATGTTTGCTGTTTTAAGCTGCTAAATTTTGGGACAATTCATTACACGATGAGAGATAATGAAGGCATGGCAGTATAGAGCCAAGAAGTCCAGAAGGAATGTTAAATAGGGGAGACAGATTCAGATCTTACCAACATCCCTGGTCATTCTCAGCTCATCTTCTGATATGATGGGCTTTGGGGTGAACACTAGTTAAGGGATAGGATGGTGGATTAGCTTGTCCTTATCAAATCTTCCTACAAAGTGGGGAGGAAAATGCCTACTCTGGACGATAGAAACTCAACTGGAGAGGACCAAGTGGAGTCAACGTTCAGGCGGAGAGAAGCTTTTGGAATCTATTCAAGAGTGGGAGGAAGTACTTACCAACATGGAGGAGAAATGACTTCAGAGAGAAACTTGCTTCCCACAAATCTACTTCAAAGGGGAAAGAAGAATGATCATTCAAAACAAGAAGGGCCTCAACTTATTTTTCACCAGCAGAGTCAGAGATCATTTGGGGAGATGGGGTCTAAGAGCCAGGCATTCATGATGATCCTTTCCTAGTGATCTTTCTGCCTTCTGGAAAAAAGGAGAGCACAGAAGTCCATGAACAGCCTCTTATCAGAGGGAAACATACCTAGGGAAGGGGATGTTAAGGTCCCAACTCTAAGAAGTCATTCTCTTATTTTGATTTATCAAATTTCTATGTCTAATTTCCACATGGGTGAGGTGAACCAAACAGCAAATTGGACTACATGTCTTGCTCTAGGAAACCTATCCAGCTAAACAGAAGACTCCATGAAATAGTGAGGAAAGAAGTAACTTGAGAAGAAATTGCCGGACAAAATCAACCCCGGCGGAAGTATGTGGCATGCTCTTGGAAAACTAACATGACCATGATAAAATAGAAACTGGTTGAGCGCAGGGCAGTTAGTAATTGGGTCCTGAGAGGTCCAATGGATCCCAGGGAAATAGGAGTCATCATGGTAGTAGACTGTCTCTAAGATCTCAGTTAAAAGACACTAGGTAAGGAAAGTCTCCCACACTGTGGGGAGAGGAGCAAAATCTTTCTGAACCCTTCCCTCTTGGAGAGGCTGATCAAACAGTGAGAGATGAATTGGAGGAACGAGAAGGAAGACATTAACGATTAAATATGAAGCAGATTACTCTGCCAGCTCCATTTCCAACCAAAGGCTATTCCGGCAAGAGACCAGGGAAATGGAGAAATGAGACACGAAATAATCATCCGTAGGCTATTCCAAGAGGGAAAGCAAATAATGGGAAAGAGGTGGGGATAAGTGTCCTTCTGGCACCAAAATGTGAATTCTAGATTTTTTTTTTTTTTTTTTTTGGTTAGAGAAAGTGAGCATCACATTACAGGATTCCTCATCTATTTTTCCCATTTGCTAACCAACAATTTACTTATACTTCAGACAAAATAGTTGATTGTATTATGGAACAATATGAATGACATATTTAGTGGGGAATAAAAAGTAGGTTACAAACAGTATGCACAGTATAAGTCGACGTTTGTTTTTTAAAAGCACAGGTGTTATCTAAAAAGATGTTCGGTATCATTAGTAATCAAGTTAATGCGAACTCAGACACAAACGAGGTATCACTATCTCTCTATTAGAATACCTAAAGTGTTGTTGTTGCTGTTGTTGTTGTCGTTGTGTAATGTTACAATACCAGGTGCTGGCAAGGATTAGAGCAACTAAACCTCTCATTCATTGCTGCTGCGAATGCAAGCAAAAAACAGTTTGGCAGGTTTACTTTATAAAGGTTTTGGGTTTTTTTAACTGCATAAATTGAAGGGCATTTTTATACTTCATTTTTTTTTTAATGATTTTTTATTATATTATGTTAGTCACCATACAGTACATCCCCGGTTTCCGATGTAAGGCTCGATGATTCATTAGTTGTGTATAACACCCAGTGCACCATGCAATACGTGCCCTCCTTACTACCCATCACCGGTCTATCCCATTCCCCCACCCCCCTCCCCTCTGAAGTCCTCAGTTTGTTTCTCATAGTCCATAGTCTCTCATGTTTCATTCCCCCTTCTGATTACCCCCCCCCTTTCTTTATCCCTTTCTTCCCCTACTGATCATCCTAGTTCTTATGTTCCATAGATGAGAGAAATCATATGATAGTTGTCTTTCTCTGCTTGACTTATTTCACTTAGCATTATCTCCTCCAGTGCCGTCCATGTTGTAGCAAATGTTGAGAACTCGTTCTTTCTGATAGCTGAGTAATATTCCATTGTATATATGGACCACAACTTCTTAATCCAGTCATCTGTTGAAGGGCATCTCGGCTCCTTCCACGATTTAGCTATTGTGGACATTGCTGCTATGAACATTGGGGTGCGTATGGCCCTTCTCTTCACTACGTCTGTATCTTTGGGGTAAATACCCAGTAGTGCAATGGCTGGATCATAGGGTAGCTCAATTTTTAACTTTTTAAGGGACCTCCACACTGTTTTCCAGAGTGGCTGTACCAACTTGCATTCCCACCAACAATGTAGGAGGGATCCCCTTTCTCCACATCCTCTCCAACAATTGTTGTTTCTTGCCTTGTCTATTTTTGCCATTCTAACTGGCGTAAGGTGGTATCTCAGTGTGGTTTTGATTTGAATTTCCTTGATGGCTAATGATTTTGAACATTTTTTCATGTGTCTGTTAGCCATTTTATACTTCATTTTTAAATAATTTACAAAGCATAAAAGTTTTACTTTATAAAGTTAAACACATCATGCGATCTAGTAATCTTACTCCTGGATATTTACCTAAGAGAAATGAAAAAGGTATGTTCACACGAAAACTTGTCATATATGTTTATAGTGGCTTTATTCATAATTGCCAAAACTCAGCTGTTCTTCAACTGATGAATGGATAAACTTAGTATATCCAATGACATATCATGCAGCAATAAAAAAAAAACCGACAAACTACCAATACATGCAATAACATGGAAAAGACTCAATGAGTGCAGTTAAGAGAAAGCAGGCTATATACTGTGCGATTCCATTTATACAGCAAAAGTATGGGGGCAGAAAATATGTCAGTGGCTGTCAGGGGCCAGGTAGAAGGAGAGATTGACATTAAGGGGACACAGATAATTGGTGTGGATTCTGGAAATGTACTATATTTTGACTGATTGATAGAGACTTTGCTAATGGCCTGAATTTCATTTTTTTAAAACTTCTATTGTTTTTTATTTTTTTAAAGACTTTATTTATTTATTCGACAGAGATAGAGACAGCCAGCGAGAGAGGGAACACAAGCAGGGGGAGTGGGAGAGAAAGAAGCAGGCTCATAGCAGAGGAGCCTGATGTGGGGCTCGATCCCATAACGCCGGGATCACGCCCTGAGCCGAAGGCAGACGCTTAACCGCTGTGCCACCCAGGCGCCCCTAAAACTTCTATTGTTTCTTATTATAATGATTACATATTTTATAAAGAAGTAGAAGAAAAAAATTAAATTACTCCTTCTCTGTACAGTTAGGTAAGTTTTGATAAATGCATGCAGTTGTGTAAATGCCACCTGAATCTGGCTTCCTAAATACCATTCTCCACTAAATAGAACTAGAGATCCTTAAAAAAATTTGATTCCAAAGCTCAGGCAGGGAAAATGCCAAATGAGCCTGGAATATCTCATTGTACCAGAAAATTCAGATTTGCTCAACAACTGAAAGAATGACAGGGCTCTATCAAAAGGACACAGGAGACATCTGGAAAGGGCTCCCCACTGACCGAATCTTAGAAAAACTTAGATGTCAAGATAAATAATGGTAGCGATGGATTACAGCCCATTGAGTAAAATAAAAATCCATGAGTCCATACTGACATACATACATACATAAAGGAAAGTTCTTCTTCCTTATGGTAGAAGGCCAGCTCGTTAAATATAGAAGAAATAAGAGAGTTTAAAAATCTTCAATGAATGCTAAAGCAAATATGTCAAACATTACTGAGCAACCATATATTTATATAGCTTCACAGCAGAGTCACCTAGAGAACACCACCCTGATCAAGTGATCAAAATTAGTATTATCAGTAGTATGTGCCTTGATATGATCGATCCAAAATGAAGGACGTACCATCACTTCTGTGATTTTCCGGACCAAAATGCATAACTAAGTATGAGGAAACAACGGACAAACACAAACTGGGGATGGCCTACAACATAACAGCTGTATTCTTTGAAAATAACAGGGTTAAGAAAAACATAGAGAGGCTGAGGTACAATTTCAGTTTAGAGGAGACAAAACTACATGCAATGTCTGCCTTTGGATTGGATCCTTAATTAGGGAAAAACAGAAATAAAGTATTACAGGACCATTGATAAAATTTGAATATGAACTATGGATTAGATCATAGTGTTAAATCTATGCTAACTGTCCTAATTTTGGCAATGGGAAATATAACAAAGTATTTAGGAGGGAAGTCAACATGATGTCTCCAATTCATTCTTACATGCTTCAGAAAAAAAATGTATTCGGTGTAGATAGATAGAATGATAAAGTGAATAGAGTAATAAGTAAAAAATTCGTGAAGCTGCATAAGGGCATATGGGAGATCCATGTATTATTGCAACTGTTGCAAGTTTAAAATTATGTCAAAATAGGTTATACAAAATAACGTTAGGGATGCACTAGAGTTGGTCTGTACCAGTCATTTACTCCCAGTGAGCAAGCAGAGAGGCAACCAGAGATTTTAGAACCGTTTAGGGGAAGTTGCCAGAGTGTTTGTAGGAACTCTAGAAGCTTCTTAAATCTGGTGGGATCTTTAGTCAGCATAGGTGGTATCATATGTAGCTTTACATTCCTATGGAAATTTGAGGAGGCCTGTATTCAACTGAGAACATGCTGGGTTACTGCTTTATTTATTTAGTATCCTTATTTTTAGTAATAACAATATGTAAATATTGCACAGGAAACCACCAATACAGGTTGGCGTGAGAGTTGAGGAGGGCAGGGGGGATCCAGGGGTTCTGACAATGATTTGAGACCTGGACGTGGTTCCACAGTTGATTATCTCAATTCTTTGAGTTGTACATGTTTTGCATACTTTATTATATATTCATTATATTTCATAATAAAGGAGTTAACTCTTATTTTAAAGGACTTAATTCTATCAGCCCTATCAACATCAAACATCTGTTACGAGTCAAGTAAGAAATGTAAAGGCATTTTTAAAACTATGTTACCATATGTCTGTAGTATCCTTATTTTTAGTAATAACAATATGTAAATACTTATAAAGAACCAAAGAGCCATTCTTAACAATGGAAGTACTTGAGCAGCATATCCTCAATTGAAAAATCACATTTCTCAGGGCATAATGGCTACTAGCCGAAAGCTCTGTTAAAATAAATTCATCCTGTCTAGACCAACTCAGCATCAAAAGTGAAAACAGATGACTTAGCTATTTCCTTTTCTTTTAAAATATGACTAGTAATGCTCACTGATAGGACTTTGGGGCTAAATATGTGAAGATTAAGTCCAAAAGCTCAGGGTAAGAATTGAAAACCAAAGAGGAAAAGTTTAATTGAAAATCTAGAAGCATTACTGAAAATACTATGTTTCTTCTGGCTTCTTGTGTATAGTTGATGTTTATTTTAAATAGTTACTATTTATTATTATTGATAACATCTATAATAAGATGAATAATAATAAGTACTAACTATATATACTGAATTTCAGAGAATGTTTTACTTAATATCATTCACTTTGTGAACTTAGTGAGGATCTTTTCTTCAGTTCTCTATACCCTACCATGTCTACAATCTGTTACCTATTATTATTAATAAATTATTAATACATCACTTTCATAATGCTATTCTCTCTTCAGTGATTTAGTGACATACATAAACACAGGAGCTTTTATGGAAGAAATTATTTGTATATCTCCTTGGAGTTGTATACTATAGCCCTTGGAATAATCCTCAACTTCCCCTTTTCTCCCTCCACAACCAGTCACCTGGCCCTCCTGAAGTTACTTTTGTTTTGTTTCTTAAAAAACCTCTAGGTTCTGTATTTTCTTCCTTCTCACTGGAAATGGGTTTAATGCTCTGCTATGAGCTATTAAAATGACCTCCTCACTGGCTCTTCTGCTTCTACTCTCTCTCTCCACAAATTCATTCTTCACATGCAACACTTTTCAAAACACAAGATTCGATCCTGTCAGTCCCTTTCTTTGAAATCTTGATGGCTTATTCAGCTTCCTGTCTCATCTCTTGTCACGCAGCCCTCCCCGACATTCCCATGCACTCCAGACATGCCTAAAGCTATAAGTACCCTGAACTTGGGCATTGTCCCAACCCATCCTTCCTGGCCTGTGTAAGCTTCCCATGTCTCTCCACTGGCACACGGTAGGCATTCAGTAAGAGTTCATGGACTCGAAGGCTATTACACCTGTATGGAAATACACCTGGCTCCCCCAGGCGTTTAATTGCTTTCTGCTTTGGGCTCCCAAAGCGATTTGTTCCTGTGTTGATTATTTTGTAACTCTTTCTTCTTTAAGAATAGCAGCCCCATTTTATTGACCTTTGTATTGGAATAACACCTAGCATATAGTCAGTGTTCACTAACATGTAATTCTTTCTTCTTCTTTTTCTAATCTTTATGGACCATAAAAACAATGGCAGCGAATGAATAAGGAAACTCCTTTGAGGGACCTCTCAGTGGCTGCTGCTAGAGGAGAAGTGACCCCTTCATTTCAGCCTTTCCATTGTTCGGATATTCAGTAAATAACAACGAAACGTTTTCTCTGTACCAGTCACCATGCCGGGTACTGGGCCACGGTGAGTCATAATCCTGTTGTCACGGCACTCTGTAAGTGGTGAAATTAATGGAACTGTCACGATTTGGTCTGCGCACAGTAACTTCCCGTTTGTCTTCACTCATAGGAGATGCCTGGAATATCCCATTCAGAAAGGATCAGCTTTTCTTTCTTTCTTTTTTTTTTTTTATCTCAGCCTTTTAAATAGCTCCTTTCATCATCAGTGCTCATAAAAGCATTTCTCAGCTTCTGTCACTTGACATGAGGTTTTCAAAGTATCCCCTGAAGAATCTGATTTGAAAAAAGGAATCTTCAGTTGTGATGATGTGAAATTGATCCTCGGTCACATGTTCTCCTCACTCAGACAGCAGCATTAACCACCATCCTATTAAGTGGCGCCTATTATGTGCGAGAGCCCATCACGTGTCCTTGGTGTGAGCTAGCCCCATTTGAACGAAATCCTTCAGACTTACAGGCCTTGCCGAGAGTAAATAATCGCAGACCATCAAGTAAGCTTTACTCTTTGCAATCAGTTCTAAGGGTGGACGGCACAGGATATGATGCTAAAGAATTCCTTTTGTTAAAGAAAATGATTTGCTTCTTTTCTAATGTAATTCACTTAGTATCTTTTTAGCCCTAACAAAAAGACTTTAAGGAAAGGTTATATGTTAATTATTAAACATACACATTAAATTCTCATCTTCCAGACCAAGTTGAGAATAAAAGTCAAACATTCTGGTTGATTATATTTCTATGTTTGTGATTCATAGATGATCAATTTTCCGATTTAGGGTTGATAAAATTCACATAACATTGTAAATATGCTGATATAATTTAGCCTAGCCTCAAGGAAGAACGAGTTAAGAGCCAACTTCAGATACTTCCTCACATTGCTTGAAATTCTCTTCGTTGTGTCACTTTTCCTAAACTTAAACCAATGCAAGTTGTATTTCAGCGAACAAGTTCCGCACTGAGACTGTATGCGTGCTCCAGGGGGTCCGGTTATTCTCCCCTTAGGATGACTCAGCCTCAGATTGGGTGTCTCCTGGAAAAATTGTAGTGAAAATTAGCATCAGATAGATTTTCCCCTAGAATCTAGCTGAAAATAGAGGCAGTCAGATAAATGCAGTTTTAACAAATAATGAGTTAAAAGCAGGTAATGTAGAGGGAGGAACGCTGGAAAGAGTAGATTGGATGGTTTCTAGCGAGGGGCTTTGGGTATCAAAGGAAAACATGAGAATATCCAGTACTCGGAGGAAAGGTCATTAGTTAAGGGGCTTTTAGCAGCAAGCGGTAGAAAACTTGAGATAAATTTCGCTTACACAGAAGTCAGGTAGACCACATAGAGTTCAGCTCCATTTCCCTGTAAACTCCTGCCGTTGCCTTTCTCTGCATGTTGCCTTCATCTTCAGCCTTGTAGGCCATGTGATGAAGGCCATAACAAGTCCAGGTGCCAACGCCAGATACAGCACAACAGGGTCCAGAGGAAGATGGCACCGTCCATTCCTGTGTGTCACGAGATGGCTAAGCCTTTCCCCAAAGTTCCCCATGATGTTGTACTGTTGAAATTATGTCAGAAACAAGTGGCTATATTTATTCGTCTCTGGCCAGGGGTATGAGAACACCATGAATACTTTGGAAGCTAGAGATGGGGCCAGTATCCCTTCAAGCGCCTAGCCCCTAGAGGAGGATGGACACCTAAATAAAAGTGCAGTTCTATTAGGACAGGAAAACCAAGAAAACTGGTTATTGATTATGCAACCGGTGTCTCTTACATAAAGGGGTGAAGAATGCATGATTCTATGAAATGGAAGAGAGAGGAGAAGACACAAGAGGGGAAGTCTCCAAATACACAATTCATAACCTTCAGGCTTTCTGGAGCTCAACTCGGGTTTTACACTCATCTTTAATTAGTATCCATTATCATTGTATACCAGTCACAGCAGCACCTATCGATAGGACCCATTAATAGACATAGTCTATTAATGGAATTATTGGGGATATTACCTAGGACGTCATGCTTCCTTTTCCCCAACAAAGCTAGTATACAACAACTTTTTTTTGTAATAATGATTTCACAGACAAAATACAACATGACTCCTGTAATTTAATGAAATGTTAATTTGATACATGCATGGATACCTAGTGTTTTACGATTTAATACTAAGAGGGGATTATATGTTGTTTAATTTACTATTTAGTGTATAATCATTAGTTCCATTTTCTAATATTCTGGTATCATGTCCGGTATCATCCATTTACTTATTCAAGTAATATTTATTATCTACCTATTTTATGCCAGGCCTTAGTCAAAACTCCAAGAATACAAAGTTTGGTGAAAACAAAGAGTTCGCATGAACAAATGTAGGCTTAGAAGATTTAATCTCTTAAGAGATACTCATATTTTAAAAATCATTCAAATGAAACCAGATCTTGTGAGAAAAAGCAAAACAAACAAAAAAAAGAATAAGCCAAATTTTCTGCAAAGGGAGAAATTGCCTGATGCATGAGTAATACTGTGTTTCAAGAATTATTTTCTTAAAAGCCTCTTGTGGACGTGAGTTTGCATTTTGGAGGAAGCTGTTGGGAAATGTAAGGCTCACTCAGTCTCTGTTGCCTTATCAATGTAGATGGTAAACAATGAGCCCAAACCGATGACATCATCTACCATTACACCTTTGCAAATAGTTGTCTCATTATCAAATGTAAATAGAAAAATGAAAGGGGGGAAAACCCACAGAATCTAGCAACAAAGCATACATTTTGAAGAATTCTATTGGTGTTTCATAAAATGTAGGAATTTTGACTGTCAAGATAGTGGAGGCGGGAGCTATTTTTTAATAATTAGATAATTTATGCAACTCCCTAGTGTTTCCTACAATATTTTATATACATTTGCTTGAATATTTTTTAGTGAGAAAACTTTAAAGAATTCATATCTTAGGGATCCTAGGTGGCTCAGTCAGTTGGGCAGCCGGCTCTTGATTTGGGCTCAGGTCATGACCTTGGGGTCCTGGAATCAAGCCCCACTTTGGGCTCAGTGGGGAGTCTGCTTGAGGATTCTCTCTCTCTCTCTGCCTCTCCCTCTGCCCCTACCCCCACTTTCTCTCTCTCTCTAAAAGAAATAAACAAATCTTTCAATAAATCTTTCAAAAACGAAGAATTCATTTCTCACTGTCCAGTTGTAAAACTTTCCTATGAAGTCTGTTTCTTGCTTATTTTGGGGAAAATTCAAAATAAAGTCCTAAGGGCTAGAAACAGAACTACAATTTTGAAACTACTCTCAACCAAAAATGCATTCAAATGGCAATTTTTATTTATATGCAAAAAAATCTTAAAGTTACCTGACATGAAAGCAGGATAAATTATGTAAACTCACAAGAAGTGTAAGCGCATCCTTCATATCCGATTCAGTTCAACCTATTTGATTAAATAAATGCTGTGCCAAAGCCCAGCTGAAGGTGAACGAGGGCGGGACTAAAGACACCGGCAGTGAGAACAGCAAGACGATTAAGCAATACTGCTGCACGGGATAAAATACAAGCTCCTCAGCATGACGTGAAACGCCCTCCACAGTCTGACTTGGGATTGTCTTTCCTGTCTCATGTTTTGCCCAACTACCCCATATTCCATCACTGAACCCCATTTGGGATTCCCCACATCCTTCACATCTCCCTGCCTTTCCCCCCAGCATTTTATTTTGAATATTTTCAAGCTAATGTTTCAAGAATTTTACAGGGAGCACCCATATGCCCGCAACCCAAATTCCATCACTAATATTGTATTGTACTTATTTTATTACGTATCCACCTATCTCTCTATACTTCTGTACATCAAAGGAAATCGCAGTGACCAGTACTTTCCCCCTAAACACCTCAGCATGTATATTCGTTCACAAGAGAGCAGTACTGCTTTACGGCTGTTAATTTTCCTACTGTGGTAAAATTTACAGACAGTAGTAAAATGTACAAATCTTAAGTATACCATTGGCTGAATTTAAAAAAAAAGATTTTATTTATTCATTTATAATCTAACTGGATTTACTTTTTGTGTACGGTGTGAGGTAGAAGTTAAGAATAATTGTTTTTCCATATCGATGCCTAGTTACTGCAGAACCGTTTGTTGAAAAGAATTTCTTATTCGCATAGGTTGCCTTGGTACTTCACCAAAATCAGATGACCTTCTGAGTGTAGATTTCTTTTTGGGTTTTCAACTCTGTTCTATTGATCTTGTTGATATTTATGCCGGTACCATAATTTATGGATTATTGTAGCTTATGGTAAGTTTTGAAATCATGTAGTAGAAATGCTCCAATGTTTTTCAAGTTTGTTTTTCATTCCAGGTCCTTTGTGTTTCCATTTAATTTTACAATCGGCTTGTTGATTTCCAGAAAGAAAAAAAAAGGCAACCTTCTGGGACTATAATTTGCATGGCATTGATCTATAAATCAATTTTGTACCATGTTCTTTCAAAAAAATTTTTCTCTGTGATTTTTTGTACTCTAGTCCTCCTGCCTGAAATATACTTTTTCTCATTTTTCTCATTTTTCAGGACTCAGTTCCAATACCACTTCTGTTAAGTCTTCCCAGTCAACCTTCTCTGAAGGTAGAATTAATTGCTTATTCCTTCTTTTGAGCTCCTATAACAACTAGTTATACATACATCAGTAGAACTTACCATATTATATTATGCTTGTTTTTGCTCACTTATCTTTCTTCCAAACTAGCCTGAAAGGTCATGAGCACGGACCAGTATTTTATTCAGTTATTCCCTTTTACCTAACATAGCAACCGGCATATAGTAAACTATTCTTAAATGTTTGTCCATTCAACTCTTTATTTTGTGTCTTACTATATACTAGAGGTTACATCTTAACTGGGGACACAGAAAAGAACATGTATACAGATAAACAAATAAAATCATTGCAGATAATGCTAAGCGATTTAAAGACAATAAAACTAGGAGAAGGGATAAAGAGGACTGGAGGCATGGTACAACTGCTTTACCTTAGATGGTCATAGAAGGTCTCTGAGGAAGTGACATTTGAGCTGAGACATAACTGATAAAAACGGAGCATCCATAAGGACTTCTGGGGTGAACAGCCTTTCGGGCAGAAAGAACAAAAAATATAAAAGCCCTGAGGTGAAATCAAGCTTAGACCAAGGAAGGGACAATTATTGGGCAATTGTATGTCTAGCAGAGAAGAGTGTCTGGGAAAGCTTCACAGAGCTGAGGCTTGAGAAAATGAGTAGGTGTTATTCTGTCAGAGAAGTCAGAGGGAAAATATTCTAGGCGGAGGGAACTATATATGGCAAGGAGAAATATATAGTCAAAGGGGAGAGTGGTAGGAGGTGACGTTACAGAGGCAGGCAGAAGCCAAATAACGTAGGTTATGGACCTTAGAAAGTAGTTTGGATTTTATTCTGATTGCAAAGGAAAGTCATTAAAGTCAGAAGTCAATATGATATATGCTGTGTGAAGACCACTCTGGGTCCTAAGTAGCAAACAGGCATGGGTGGGTGGGGCAAGAGCAGAAGCCCTGAGACCAGACGGGAGACATTGCAGGGGAACGGGTGGGAAGTAAGGGAGATTTGGACCAGAGTTCTCAGTGAAATGGATGAAAAATTGTCACCTTCAGGCTATATTGAAGGTTTCACAGATAGGTCTTGAATATGAGACATGAGGAGAATAGGATCAATGATGAGTGCCACTTTTTCTGGCCTGGGTGTGTCATGGGACCATTTACTGAGATAAAGAGAAGCACATTTGGGCAGGGGGAGTGGGAAGGGGGAAAAGCCAAGAGTCAGGAGTTCCACTGTGGGAATGTAACGTTTGAGATGCCTGGTAGATATCCAAGAAGAGATGTCAAGTAGATGATTGGATATACAAGTTGGGAACCCAGAGGAAAGGTCAGAACTGGATGTTCTTGGGAGTTGTAAGCATATGGCAGGTATCCAAGACCATAGACCTGGATGAGATCACTACAAAGAAAAAAAAGAGGACTGAGGAACAAAGGAGATTGGGAAAGAGGAACTATTGTGAGAGGATAAAATCAGGAGCCTGTGATGATACCAGGGAAGCCTGGAGAAGGAAATGTTTCAACAGAGAATAATTGAGAGATCAAATCAAGTGATGGGAGGAAAGTTGGCCTATAAGAACCTTGCAAAATGAAATTATTTGGTGACGATCATAAAATCCATTTCGGTAGAGTGATACTCAGTAAAGCCTGATCCTAGTGGATTGAGGAGTGATCGTAAAGGAGAAAGAAGGAGGCAGGTAACATGGACAACTTCAAGATTTTGTCCTGAAGGTAATCAAAGACATCTATAGTAGCTAGAGATGACTTGAAGTCGAAGAATGTGTTCTCATCATTTATTTTTTAACATAGATGACATTAAGACATGTTTTCTGCACATGGAAATAACCCAGCCATGAGGGAGGAAGTGAAAGAAAAGGAGATAATTTGGAACCAATATCCTTGTTAAGTTCTAAATAAATGAATGCATGCATGAATGAATGAAGTGATGAATGTGGTAATTAACTAGGTGGTGGGAATTTTTCACCATGTGTGTGTATGTCAAATGACTACCATGCACACTTTAAATATATTGCAATGTTATTTGTCATTTATATCACAATAAAGCTGAAAAAATTTTATTAAATCTGATAACTACTTTTTTTAAAAAAAAGCTTTTTATAAAAATAAAGCAGAAACTGAGGATGCTTAATTTATGTAAGGAAAACAAGGAAGTAAGGAAACCCATCAAATATGTATCCCCTAGACAAAATATAGTGATTTTTCTGCTATTTTCGAACTCTTTTGTATCAGGCATAATTGTAGAGATCACTGCAATATTACTGATATTTAAAAATATACAGTCTCGGGGAGCCTGGATGGCTCACTGGATACAGCATCTGACTCTTGATTTCAGCTCAGGTCATGATCTCAGGGTTGTGAGATGAGCCTGGCCCAAGGCTTCAAGCTCAGTGGGGAGTCTGCTTGAGATTCTCTCTCTCCCTCCCCCTCTCCTCTGCCCCTCCCCCTCTCCCTCTCTTAAAAAGAAAAAATATATATATACACACACACACACATGCGATCTCTGATTAGTATATCTATCATTGCCATCTCAATTTGCTATCAGTATTTCCCTATTGGCATGGACTGAAATGCTATGAATTGCTGGCATTCACTAAAATGCTAATGGCACTGATTGAAAAAGTCCATCTTCATACATGACCCTGGAGAACTGAGAGTCACAGTATTGTAAAAAATTGTATTAATATAACTCACTTTTATTTTACAATTTAAAACAGTTTATTAACATACTCAACATGAATAAATGGCTACTTTCTATTTGATTTATGAACATATAAGCCAAAGAAATGTCCTTGTAAAAATGAGGAAGTGAAATGAGAGCACAAAATGAGGGCTTGGCCTCAGACAGCAGGGACATTTATTTCATCATAAGAGGAAGGAAAGCGGAGTACATGGGTACTATTGTAGGTATGATGACAATTTGGTGGTGGAAAAACAAAATAAAATAAATGAAAGGTTGAAAAACTAGAAAGAGTCCTCTTAGGACTTGAGGATTGATTG
The DNA here is from genome assembly GCF_024610735.1 of Ursus americanus. Classification (NCBI taxonomy): domain Eukaryota; kingdom Metazoa; phylum Chordata; class Mammalia; order Carnivora; family Ursidae; genus Ursus; species Ursus americanus. The sequence goes on along the minus strand of NC_142151.1, from coordinate 24,374,195 downwards.
GATGTTAGGAATGGAATAGGTTTGGGGACACCTGGGTGGCTCAGTCGGTTAAGCGTCTGCCTTCGGCTGGGGTCATGATCTCAGGGTCCTGGGATCGAGTCCTGCATTGGGCTCCCTGCTCAGCAGGGAGTCTTCTTTTCCCTCTGCCCCTCTCCCCTGCTTGTGTCCTCTCTCTCTCTCTCAAATAAATAAATAAAAATCTTAAAAAAAAAAAAAAGGAATGGCATAAGTTTGAAAAGCACTGAAAGGCTTCCAGAATTGTAGATAAATGGGGGCCAGGGGGCAGGTGCTAACAAGAGCATCTATTTGTTTGTTCATTCATTCACTCATTCAACATGAGGCAGCACAAGCAAGATGGACACCAAAGGAACATGCAGTTGAATTTACATACTAGTTCTTGACTCCATTTTTAATGGGACATGACCAGTAAATGGATAACTAAATGTTGTTCTGGGGTCATGAATAAGAAGGAAGGCTATTTGTTGATCCTGAGATGTGTTTTTTAGTTAACATAGCTTGAAATACTCGTTTTTATTACAAAAATTGCTTTTTATGGTGACTGCATCACAACATTTTAAGACAGTCCCACATCTTTCTCCTTAGGTACAGGGTGGGCACATTATTCTTTCCATAGACTTCTTTTATACCCTGTCCCCTGAACTTTACCCATATTTTGATTGCATTCTTTCTTTAGATATGTCGATATAATCTTTCAAGTGACTGCAATATTCTAAATTGAGATACAATAGAGCTTAATGATTAAGAGCATGGACTCCAGAGCCAAATTGCCCAGATTTGAAGAATGGCTTCATCACAAACAAGTTGAGTGACCTTGGAAACATTACTTAGCCTTTTTTAGCCCTCAGTTTCCTTATCTGTAAAATGGGAATAATACAGAGAGCTTAAAAACGTACAAATGAGTGCATGTGCAAGTGCTGAAATCTGAATAAGCTCCCTGAGCTATACCAATATCCATTTCTTGGTTCTGATGTTGTACTGTAGATGTTCAAGATATTAACATTGGGGGAGTCTGATGGAAGTGTGGATGGGACTTCTCTATACATTTCTTTGCAAATTTACATGAGTTTATAGTAATATTACCTACTTCATAGAGTTTTAGGAGGGCTACATGCTCTGATATGATTATGTAAAGTGCTTAGAATAGTGTCTGGTATACACAAAGCATTATATAAATGTCAGCCATCATTCAAAGGTGATTTTCATTGTATCTGCTCTGAATCATTTTTATAGTTTAACTCCCTGAGGGCAACCATACTTCTCTTATGTAGTAGCTCCTGGGAGAACCATGTGTAATATGAATATTACACATGTGATGTATGTAGTATATTTAATATATACGTGATATATATGTATAGTCTGTAACATATGGAGTCTGTTCAGGAGCTAGTCCGGGATAGCACTTGCTCTTCAGTTGTCCTGTCTTCTTAGTCTCCTCCTATCTGCAACAGTGCTTTAGTCTCTCCTTGGTTTTCATGATCTTGATACTTTTGAAGGGTACTAGTCAGGTATCCTGTAGAATGCGCGTGCTTTGAAAGTAATCCACTAAATCCAGCTCATACCCAAGGGGCAGGGAATTAAGCTCCACCTCCTGGAGTGGGAGTATTTAAATATATTATTTGCAGTTTCTTATAAGAAAGATTTCTCGCTTATACCCAATTTATTTGCTTACTCAATCACGTATTTATATCAGGATGGACTTACAGATATTTATGTTATTCTTTGAATTATAAACCAATACGACCGTTATTAATTTTGTTGCTCAAATCGTTCCAGCTTTGGTCGTTGGGAGTTCTTTTGTGCGAACTCCTGTGTCTTTCCGACATGCTCCCAACCTTTTTGTTTTTAGCCATTCTTTGAAAGTGTAAGAAATGGCAATGCACACCAAAATGTGTTATAGACAAATTAAGTACATTGACATCCTCTAGAACTTTAATTTGGTTGGCAGATACCTTTATTATGGCATTCTGCAATAAATGCTTTCTGATATCACTGTTTTTAGTTAGTTAAACCTTTGTTTTAGATAATGCTAAGTGAAATAAGTCAAGCAGAGAAAGACAATTATCATATGATTTCTCTGATCTATGGAACATAAGAACTAGGAAGATCGGTAGGGGAAGAAAGGGATAAACAGAAGAAAGGAGGGGTAAACAGAAGGGGGGATGAACCATGAGAGACTATGGACTATGAGAAACAAACTGAGGGCTTCAGAGGGGAGGGGGTTGGGAGACTGGGATAGGCCGGTGATGGGTATTAAGGAGGGCACGTATTGCATGGTGCACTGGGTGTTATACGCAACTAATGAATCATCAAACTTTACATTAGAAACCAGAGATGTACTGTATGGTGACTAACATAATATAATAAAAAAACATTAAAATAAAAAAAAAGGTGGGTTTCCTTGAAATTTTTCACATATTGTTCCACTCCAAAAAAAAAAAAAAAAAAAAAAAAAGAACTTGGAGACAACTGAGAGCAACTTTTATGCTCCCTATCTTTTTTACTCTCTATTTCTCGTTCTCCTAAAAAGTGAGAAACCTGCTAAAAGAATCCTTTCATAATTTTGTTTTGCCTATTACAAATAATAGTACAGTAAATAGATCTGCTTAGAGTGAGGAAGGGCCTCATGACCTTGGTATCTTGTTGCTTTAGAAATTCTAGAGGAGAATTGCCAAGTGCTCTCCTATTGCCTTTCTAAATATTTATATGAGGAGTTCTTGCAGAGGCTTTTCTGAGCCGTTAGGCATTCATGAACATGACTATCCTGGCAGTGAGGCAATTTTCTGGAGAGAAATGCAAATGCGACGAAGATCTTTGTATTGTCTACAAGTTAGTTCAGAAAGAAGCCAGGAAGCAGAGCTGGAAGAGGAACAAATGAGTTTATTTGGAATCTCACAGACTTAAGTGGATTTGTAATTTTAATACACTTAAAGAAAACAGTATACGTAAAAAACAACAACAACCCAGTATCAAGTACATACTTGATACTAGCCATTAGAATGGACACTTTTACCTTTCTTATAACCTTAGAGGTTAAATCTTTACCAAGGGTCATTTTTTTTAAAGGATTTTTGCTGTCAAGTGACAGAAAATCCAAAACTAAAGTGGCATATATAAAAGTGTAAGTATCTGAGGGACGCCTGGGTGGCTCAGTTGGTGAAGCATCCCCTTCGGCTCAGGTCATGATCCCAGGGTCCTGGAATCGAGCCCTATGACAGGCTCCCTGCTCAGCGGGGAGCCTGCTTCTCCCTCTCCTTCTGCTGCTCCCCCTGCTTGTGCTCTGTCTCTTAAATAAATAAATAAAATCTTTTAAAAAAATTAAGCAGAAAAAAAAAGTAACTGTCTGTGAGATGATATGGTGCTTCAAGGTATGTCTGGCCTTGACCTTAGGGTCCAAGATGACAACATAAGTGTTCTAAGCAGGAGAAAAGTAGAGGAGGCACACAAGAGGGCACACACATTTTTCTTTAGAAAGATTCCCAGAAACTTCCCCACGCCTCTTCTCTTTACCCATTGGGTCAGGACTTAGGCATGTAGTCACCTCTAGCTGCAATCAAATTACTCTGGAAATGTGGTAGTTCTTTTTCTAAGTGGCTTTGTGCCCAGCTAAGTTTTCTGTTTACAGAAGGGGAAGGCAGATATTAGGGACAATTAGAAGTCCCTGCAAATGTCATAAGTGACAAAGACAGGATCTGAACTCAGATACGTCTTGCCCTCATGTTCTTTCTAAACCAAATTTGTTCACTGGGCACAAATGTAGAAAATGTGTTGAACTGGAGCCACTTTTGGCCCTATCAAGTTGACTGAAAGAAAGGAGCATGCTTGTGACCGAGAATGCAAAGAAGCTGAAGAATTGTATGCTGGTTTCACAGCTCCCTTTACGTGGGCAAAGAACAATCTTGATAAGTCTTCAGGTCCTCCTGGAAAGGGGGAACAATAGTTTGAGAACCAACTGTCCACAATTCTGGACTAGACCTGTACTGTCCGATACAACAGCCACTAGCGAAATGTGGCTACTGAGCACTTGAAATGTGACTAGCTCGAGTTGAGATGTACTCTAAGTTTAAAATACATACGTACTGAGTACAAACAAAAAATGACACGTAGCTCAGTAATTTGTATATTGATTACATGTTCAGAGTGTAACATTTTGACATATTGAGTTAAATAAAATGTTATTAATTTCATGTTGCTTTTTGCTTTTTTAATGAGCTATTAAATTTAAAACTACATATGTGATTCGCATTTGTGGATTGCATCATATATCTATTGGAAACCAGTTTTTCCAGGAGACAAAGAATTGTCCTACAGAAGCCCTATCATTGAAACAGTTTTTCAAAATGCTCAACAAACAAACTGAGAGCTTCAGAGGGGAGGGGGTGGGGGGAATGGGATAGGCTGGCGATGGGTATTAAGGAGGGCACGTATTGCATGGTGCACTGGGTGTTATACACAAGTAATGAATCATGGAACTTTACATCAAAAACTAGGGATGTACTGTATGGTGACTAACATAATATAATAAAAAATTATTATTAAATAAACAAATAAATAAAATTTTTAAAAAATGCTCATAGAATCTGTGAGAACTTATCTCTGAGTGTTCTGAAAAAAAGGATGTAGCAAATCTGGCTCAAATAAATGACCCCAGATTCTTTCTGGGCTCTTTCTCTCATCTTCAATGAAATGTGAATGATATTGACTATCCTCTGGGTAACTTGCATGGATTCACTCCAACACTTGGATTGTAGTGGGCCTCTCCAGTCCACATTTCTGAAGCATATGGCCATTGTTATTATTAGACGAGGTGATTTATGGAGATTACTTTTTGAAAGCACCTCTGGTTTATTCACACCCATGAGGAGAAATACTTTTAGTTTAGACACAGTAATAACAGCTGGTCAACATAGCCTACGTGAAGAACCTCATGATTTCTTAAAGATTACTGAAAGTGAGTCCTCAAGCACATTTGCAAGTTATGTAGTAACTTAGTAAGTCTTTGGCTGGCTCAGAAGCTATGAATTCATTACAGCAATCAGTTGCTCTCTTGTTATACTTTTATCTATCTTTAGCTTCAAGTTTCCCTTAGCAGTGATTGATCTATACTTCCCAGCTGAAAGTTTAGTGTTTTCTCTGTAGAGAAAGAAGGAGGATTTGAGGAGTTCTGCTTTTTTTGGTCCATTAATATTTTATCATATATTGTCAGCAGTGAGTGTATCTGTTCCTTGTTCTTCTATTCTGGAAACAGATTTATGTAATATCTTCTTACTCTAAATATTATATATATGTAGGTAGACAAAGAGATAGAACCAATATTTGTGTTCTTAGCATTTTCATCAAATTCATCTCATTCCAGATTTCAAATACTCTATTTGTCCAGTCTACCAATGTAACTATCTTTTATTAACTTCACATTATTCAGCACCCGCACTATTCATTTGAACTATCTGCAAATTATACTGATATAAAATTAAAATAATACATAATATATAGCTTCTAAAATAAGCCTTCGAAAAAGGATTTTAAGTGGCTTTCTTGTTTAACAAATACTGTCCTTGATGGCAAAAAATTAAAAAGTGTACTAATGATAAATCAAGTAAAAGGAAATAGTGAAGGAAGGCAGTTGTTGCCTACTCAGAGTGGATTAGTTAAAAATAAAGGTGCCTAAGTGATTATTTTTTAAGTAACTTGAGATATTTAATTTTTTAAAAGATTTTATTTATTTATATTACTTGAGAGCACGTGGGCATTTGTGCGCACGTGAGCAGGGGGAGGGGCAAAGGGAGAAGAAGAGAGAGAGTTGAGCAGACTGCCCCCTGAGCGTGGACGGAGCCGATGCGGGGCTCGATGTCATAACCCCGAGACCATGACCTGAACTGAAATCAAGAGTTGGACACTTAACTGACTGAAACACCCAGATATCCCAACATATTTAATTTTTGTAGACCCCTATCATTTCGTTGTCCCCCAAGACTTCTCCTCTTCTGGGAACAGCACCATTTATTTTGGGAAAGTTGTTCACCTCGCACTCCAATATGGTGGTTCTGGTGTGAACACCCAACTGCAGTACCCAAACCAATGGCCATAAAATGACCACATGATGCCAATGAGAGTTTTTCCGCAGGACTTTTCTAACTGAATTAAGGGAAGAGAGTCAGTTCTTCTCTGAAGAATGCAAAGGTAAAAGGGGTGTGCCTCACCATGTGATAGGTTGGAGAACATACCACTGATATGCAAAGAGGAGCTGATGCCTGGAATAGACAGAGTTCACAAGGTGCTTGTGTATCTGGTTTCATGAATATCCCACCCTTAATGACAATTCAGTTATGTGAACCAATAAATTCCCCTCTGCTTAAGTAAACTTGAGTTGTGTTTCTGTCAATTGAGGACCAAAAAAGCCCCGGCTAATACATTATCCCTTTGGTAGGCAGCCTACGAGATGACCCCCAATGATCTTAAATTCTGTGACTCACACCCTTGTGTAGTATCCTCATAGATTGAGTAGGAATGTGATCGATAGAAGCATACTGGGCGTGATGGTGTATGGCTCCTATAGCTAGGTCATAGAAAATATTGAGTCTTCTATCTTGGTCTTTTTGGTTAATTGCAAAGGAGGCAGCCAGCTGTCATGTTGTAATGTCACCCAAATAGTCTCAAGAAGAGGCATACATGGAGAAGAGCTAAGGCCACTTGCAAATAGCCAGTGCCAACTTGTCACCATGTGAGGGAACCACCTTTGAAGCATATCCTGCAACCCCAGAAAAAAGCCTTCAGATGACTGCAACCTCATGAGAGACCAGATTTAAAACCATCTACCAAGCCATACCCAAATCCCAGACCCGCAGAAACTATAAGAGATTATTGTTGTTTCAGGCTACTTGTTTGGGGTTAATTTGTTAGCCTAAGCAAATATGTTACCTATATAAAATCAGATAACTCATACAGCAATGTGGGGATATTGTTAAGAAGAGGGAGAAGCCTAATACAATGATATGGTTCTTTCCCAGAGACATGGTCACTGACTACGTTGGCAGCCATTGATACCCAGTACTCCTCTCTCCTACCTCCTTTACACACTTACCTGGGTTATACACATTAGCATGAGCCATCATAAAAGCTAATATCTCAATATAGAGGAAAAATAGCAAATCAACTCATTTGAATTCCATTTCACGATCTGTTAGTTTAAATAAGATTCTATATTGACACTTACTTAAACGTATTAAATCTCAGTTGCTGTTACTCGTAGAAAAATAAATATTAACTTGTTGTAGATATTTAAACACATTTTCCCACTGCTTCATATAATAAAGGTAAGACTTTCTTTCAGACAAATGAATAATTGAGGACTTCTGCTACTATCATCTAAAGAGGATTCTAATCATTGGATTTTCTCATTGACCTCTATTAGAATATTGGATTTTTAGCTTAATGTAGAACAATTTACAAATACAATACAAATTTTTGGTTTGGACGTGATGTTTTTAAACTTGTTAAATAGCATTAAATTTTTACTTTTTTCTACTTTTATTCTCTGTGTTTTCTAGTTTTAATCATTATTACATGGACTCTTGTTCAACTTCCTGTTCAAATGATAGCTCAGCAGATGGATCATTGGTCTCAGTGTGAGGCAGAAGGGTGAGAGCCAACAGATCTACATTTGTTCGTGGCCCCAGCATTAGCTGTGCTATGACTCCACACACCTTCTCATCTATCAAATAAGTGCCTCAAACATGTACAGGCCTCAAATTCTATAAAATTGGGAAAGTCACTGAACATTGAGACTTCAATTATCCAACCTGTATATTGGCGAGTCAAAAAAATCATCAGGGGCACCTGGGTGGCTCAGTCGTTAAGCGTCTGCCTTCGGCTCAGGGCGTGATCCCGGCGTTATGGGATCGAGCCCCGCATCAGGCTCCTCCGCTGGGAGCCTGCTTCTTCCTCTCCCACTCCCCCTGCTTGTGTTCCCTCTCTCGCTGCCTGTCTCTCTCTCTGTCAAATTAATAAATAAAACCTTTTTTAAAAAAATCATCAACATTTGTAAGTGTAAGGTAATAGGTCTTCAGTCACATTTGTGTTCTCGATATCTGGAGTTGCATTGTGTACAATTCATTTCACTGTTGGAAAGATTGTGAAAAGGAAACATTATCAATATGGTAAAATTAATGTTTTAAAATGCTGCTAAGAAAAAGTACATAGAAGCCAGGAATGAGTCATAATTATAAAAATGATAATACTTTATATTCAAAAAACACAATATTTTCAAGGAATGATGGTTTAAATTATAACTGAATTACATATTAAATAATATGTGCGAATAATCCAATGGAATAATGTTTCTTCCTTATGTACTCCCTAATTCCTTGATTGTACAATGCAAAGTTTCTGGAACACTTGATTTTCACAACAATAGTATAGTTTGGTATCTTTAATACAATCTAAATATTTCTACAGCAGACACTGTATGTAACTATCGGCCAACATTTTACTTATGAAGCTGCTGAAAATCCTTCTCGAAACCAGTAATGAAAGATTAAGTCATGACCAGCAGAGTTTTACTGTTCAGGGTTTGATGTTGACCTCGTTGCAGCGATCGGGAACATTATATATGCTGTATTTCAGTAGCTAGAGCCACACATCAAACCTGTAAAGGAGCTACCATTGTCCCCAGTTTCAAAACTAAGAAAGAAAAGCAAAAAAAGGTAGTTAACTTAGCATATTTTTGACATAGCAATAAAAGGAGGAACCGGGATTTGAACATACATCTCTAAAAATAGCTTTCAAACTTTTTGTCAAGCTATGGAATCTTAGGGCGAAAGCTTCTGTGCATGTGAAAACTATCAAACAGATAAAGTGGCTGCTTCACTTCTCTTCCTGCCTCTGACCCCCCCCCACTGTGCTCTAACACCCCAGTCAGAAAACGACTGGGTTATGTCCTTATGCCTCCTTATTTGACTTTTTCTAAAAGTAACAATCCTCAGTGTACCAAACCATTCTCTACTAACAAGAATATTTGCTAGAGTAACACACTTATGCAAGGTAATATTTGCCAAGCTTGAGATATTATGATGCAAGATCGGTATGATGATGTTGGTGAGGATAATGGTGAGGATAGAGTCTACTTTATATAAAACCTGTGCATTTGTTTAGTTTCAGAGTTAAATAATAACATATGTGCAGGCCTCTTAAGGCATGTAGCCAGTTTCACTCCTCTCTCTCCTGAAAAGCATCAGAGTAATTCTTTGTGAGAAGTTCCCTAAGGTGCGTGAATCGTGTGTTTTTGCCATGTACTCTGCCATTCGACAAGGATTGACATGACCGAAAGACCAATGGCCTGTGATGAAGCCTGGCACAAAAGGGGTGCCCTTTCCTCTCTCTTACAGAGCTTGAGTATAAAACATCCAGGGAGGGCCAGCCCTGGGTAAATGCAGAAGTGGAAAGAAGGAAGACAGGAAACAGAAGCCATGAGTAAGCAAAGCCATGAGGCAGAGAGAAAGTGAGTAGAGTGTAGTCAGTAGTGGTAGTTGGAAAAATAAGCAGGTAGACAGAAACAGAGACAGAAGAGCTGAATCGTGTGCATGGCAAGAAGCCAAGAGCTCCTGTGAGGTCACCAAAGGGTAGCTTCTACTAGAGACTAGAGAGCAGTTACTCAGGTGCTGCTGATGGACCGGAACAAAAATCCAGTTTCCCGCAAGCCTGCCAGTGAGACTTTGACTTACCTTTCCTGCTTCTTATGTCATATCCTTTTTAATAAACCTATGGAAATTGAGCCAAGTGATTATTTCTCCGTTCTTTGCACCCCAAAAGAATCTGATTAACAGAATATCGAAAACTTGCACAGCTCCTGGAACATAATAGGAGCTCCATATGTTGTGACTATTATTTTAAAAGTGATCATTGAAGCAAAAGCCAAACTGCACGCTAACACTCAAATCCAAGGGTCACAGTTGGTTTGGATTTGTAGTTTGGTAGCTTTTTTCCCCTCCTGCTTTAAAGGTTTTTTGGGTTTTTTTAGTTTTGTTTTGTTTTTTTAATTCTATGAGAGGGCCCAAATTGGATAAGTTAGGTGTGGAAATAAAACATATGTTCTAACAATTTGGGAGAGATGGATGAATCTCTTGGGATATGAGGTTTCACAAAATATTTCAAATTATTTTTCAAATATTATCGGCTTGGCAAAAACAAAATGATTTTCTAAAAGAATTTCTCTTTTCCACGTTCAAATGGTCTCAAGGGAAATGTAATGTACATAGTTCTAACTCATTTTACTTAACTCAGTATTGTTTTATAGGAATTGATTGATGTTTAAAAATTCAGTAAGTTTTTTAACTACGAGGTGTTTTTGGACAGTGAAACTGCCTCCTCAAAAAAGAGTTGAAATGGATGTTTTCTTAAAAGGGTCTTGGAGCTTGGACTCAAACCTTACCAAATATTTTTCCTTCCTTTGTACACAGAAAAAAGTAATCTCTGAAAAATCTCCTTTCTTTCAGTTATGAACAAAATGACAGTAATTGAATTCCAGAAAATTAGTAGGCAATAGGAAAGAAACCAAACATATTCCTTAAAAAAAAAAAAAAAGCTTTATTTATTTGAGAGACAGAGAGCAGAGGGAGAAGGAGAGGGAGAATCCCCGGGCAGACTCCCCGCTGAGCTTGGAGCCCCCTGCGGCGCGATCCCAGGACCCTGCGATCAGGACCTTAGGAGAAATCAAGAGTTGGCTGCTCAACCACATAAGCCACCCGGGCGCCCCAAAACCAAACATACTCTTAATCTAGGTGTTAAAAGGAAAGGAAAAAAGGGAAGACTGGAGAGAGAAAGAGGAACAGAAGGAAAAAGGCCTACTAAGGTGATGAAGAATCGTAGGTTTGTGAACGAAATGACATGTCATCAACAGCCCGCATTTTGCTACGGAATGCAGTAAGTCTCAGAACTGTCTGGCGAGCTCAACTGGTGTAAAATTATACTTTAACTCTGTTCCCTTGGTACCCTATTTTTCTCCCATTATAATAGTCATCAGACTTTATTGAAATCACTTCATAATTGACTGCCTTTCCTCTGCATTGTAAACTGTGTGAGATTAGAGTCCATTTCTGTTTGTTTCCCATCATTTCCAGAACCCGGCGTAATACAGGTGCTCAAACTATTTGTTGAATGAGGCATTATAACACAGTATGTCTAAGGGTTAAAAGCACAAGTTCTGGAATCAAATTCAGTGTCGTTTTCGACATCTGAAGAGTAGATATGGTACCGGTGCTTGCCCCACCGAGCTGTGGTGAGGATTGTGTGAGGAAGTCTGCGTACGGTTCCCAATATGCTGCTTGGCATATTGTTAGTGCTCAAAAAATGTTTGCTATAAAAATAATCACTAGTATTTCCCATGGCAATGAATCTAAGTATTTTTCTTTGAAAAAAAGTTTTTATAAAAGCCAACTAAAGATAGATTTTTTAAAACACACATTGTGATTTAGTCACGCACATTTTATCAGCACAGCCCGAAGCATTACTGGTGACGCTCTCTTCAATCTTCTTTTTTCTCCAATTGGCTGGTTGGCCATTCTCACCATTAGTGAGTCATTTGATCTTACTCATTTCTGGCTGAATTCAGTTGGGTGAAGCATTGTAATTCTAGATTCTTCCAGCCTAATAAGTATGTCAATTGTCTAAGAGGATGGCCATGATTTAATGGTTACATAATCAAGAATTCCTAGAGTAAGATTTTTCTTTTTCCAACACTGGCATGACTCTGACCCTGAACAGAGTGTACTTGGGTCACTCTGGAGATGTGGCCACTGCCCAAGTGTCCCTTGGACAGATGACACGGAGACTGAAAGCCCATCAACGACTGGCCTGTAAGTCCAGGAATGACATTAGCCTTTAGCTGAACCCAACCACGTGGCTGGAGGGCAATAATAAGAGCTAGAATTTATTGAACACCCACCAAGTGTGAGATGTTTTAAAAATATCATTTCTAATTGTTACAACAGACCTACGAAAGCCACCCTATATTCCCCATTTTGCAGATAAGAAAACTGAGACTCAATTAGGTTAAGTCAACTGCTCAAAACTTCACAAAATTAAGGGATGCCTTAAATGATGGCTCAGTTGGTTAAGCATCTGACTCCTGATTTCAGGATCTCAGGGTCAAGATCCAGCTCCAAGTTGGCTCTGCACTCAGTGAGCAGCCTGCTTAGGAGTCTATCAGTCTCTCTCTCTCTGCCCCTCCCCCCCATGTGGGTTCTCTCTCTCTCTCTCCCCCCTCTCTAAAAAAAAAAAAAAGCTGCTGGACTGAACTATCTTCACAATTTTTATGTAAATCTAAAACTGTTATAAAATATAAAGTTCATTTTATTTTTTTACAGATTGATTTATTTGAGAGAGAGAGAGAGCAGTGGGGAGGGACAGGGGGAGAGAGAGAGAAAATCTCAAGCAGACTCCCTGCTGAGCCCGAAGCCCAATGGGCAGTCCCAGGACCCTGAGATCATGACTGGAGCTGAAATCAAGAGCCCAATGCCTAACGGACTAAGCCACCCAGGCGCCCCAAAATATAAAGTTTATTTTAAAAATAAAAAAGAAACTTTTTTTTGTAAATGGAAACCCTCAGAAGAAAATGTTGATTAAAAATATAAATTTCTAAAACATGGAATCCGGGAGGAAAAAAAAACTGGACCTGAGATTAAACCCAGTTCTGCATTGAATTCAATGCAAAGAGCCTACGGTTTGCTGCCCTCCTAGCACTTGCATATGGAATTTATAAGATAGAAACAATTATGTGTTGGAGTCTTTTGTTTCACAACTGGGTGAGAATAGGAATGTTGCTTGTCTTATTCATTGTTCTATCTTTCCCATTCAATCCAATGCCTGGCATAAAATAATGCACCATAAATGTCCATTAAATGAGCGAATACACGCCCCCTTTTTTCTCTGGTGGCCTCTGGGAAATGCAATGAGTAGATACTACTAATTAATCGAACATACGTCATCAGGCATTGTTTGCATTAAGGTCTTCAATCTGAAAGCTGTACGGGGATGTAGTACGTTAGGGGCAGAACTAGCTTTTTGATGGGAACGCAATCTAAGGGGTGTTGGGATGCACCCCCAGTCTCACCACGATAGCTCTTGCACACACATACATTCACTGGCCATGCTGTCTAACCTGCGCCACTTGAAAAATTGCTCCATTAAGTAAATAAACGCCTTTTTAGGGAAGGTGATAAGGAGAAAGTATGTTACTGCACAGTTACCCTTAGTGGGGGAGGAGCGCTAATAAAGGGGATTGTGACAGCTAAAAAGCGCCTACTGGTGTCTAGGCAAGGAAGGCCAGGGAGCATGATTCTAGAAGATGGGGTGATGACTGCACACCAGTGGATGATGGGAGGCCTGGATAACAGTGACTGAGTTTTTCACTCAGCAGCTTTCTAGGCAAGACAGCTGAGCCCACTTCTGCCAGATGGCAAAGCCAGGCCTCGGGCTACTCCGTTAGGGAAGAGACGCTGGCAAACCGTTAGCACGGTTCTGCTCTTCCGTTCGCAGTTCCATGAGATTAGGAGCCACATCCCACCTGCCCACTGCTGCACGCTGAGCGTCTAACTCAGCAGAGCCTGCACAGAGTGGGTGCTCAGAAAGCAAGTGTAGCTTGAATAAGTAAGGCATGTTGTGTTTTAGGGATTTCACTTCCTAATCACTTTGGGGGGTATGGTTACAGGTAAAGTAACCCCCATATGGGGCACCTGGGTGGCGCAGTTGGTTAAGCGTCTGCCTTCAGCTCAGGTCATGATCCCAAGGTCCTAGGATTGAGCCCCACATTGGGCTCCGGGCTCAGCGGGGAGCCTGCTTCTCCCTCTCCTCTCCAGCTCCCCCTGCTTGTGCTTGTGCTATCTCTCTCTCTGTCAAATAAATAAAATCTTAAAAAAAAAAAAAAAGAAACCCCCAAATTGGCAGCTGTAAAGACGGCAAAGCCTTTATAAAAGTAATTCTTATTCCTAATTCCCTTTGCATTTCACTATTTTTAGAAGTCATGTATGGTTTTATTATTTTATAAGTAACAAACTAAAACTTTTAATTTCACCACCCATTCTTTTTCACCATTAATAGTTTGCTGAATAGCCTTCCAAACACATATGTAGATATTTATTTCTTATTATAGGAACAGGATCATACAATTTTATGATCTACTGTTTCCGTTTAATAATATATTGGGAATAAGTGATAAGAAATCCACTTCTATATCACCTGTCTTAGCAGCTCTGTGACATTTTTGCTAGTACACCTATGCTACATATCTATCTTACTGGTTTTTTTTTTTTTAAGATTTTATTTATTTATTTGATAGAGATAGAGACAGCCAGCGAGAGAGGGAACACAAGCAGGGGTAGTGGGAGAGGAAGAAGCAGGCTCATAGCGGAAGAGCCCGATGTGGGGCTCGATCCCAGATCGCCAGGATCACACCCTGAGCTGAAGGCAGACGCTTAACCACTGTGCCACCCAGGCGCCCCAACTATCTTACTGGTTTTTAAACATTGAACAAGGCTTTACTGAAGGCTAAGGTTAACAGGAGAGAACAACAATACGAAAGCAGTTTACAACTGGATACTAGAGCTGGTAACTCCCAGAGTCCACAGGTCCAAGGCCCTTTGCAGGATTCCCCTAAGGGCCTGTAAGCCATCTCGTACCTTAATCATAGCCTGTGCCCCACTACACGGCTTCCTCACCCCATCCATCTTCTGATTTATCTTTAGAATAGACCATTACCCCCAATTTTTTGGAGGACCTCATCATCTATTGTCCACCTCCACCTGCATTCTCCCTTTCTCTTTATTCCCAGTCAGAAAATGTAACCCTAGCAGCACAGAAAAGTTTTCATCAATTCAAGGAAAAAAGCAGCTCAGGGTGACCTACCCAGTTACAACCAGCTCATGGGCTTCTGCCCTGCTCTTGAAGGCTTCTGCTCTTAGGTGATGAAAGGGAGTTTCCTCGTACCTCTTAGATTACTTTTCTCTGTCCCTACCCACCCCCATATCTCCTCAGCCCGTATCCTGAGTCCACTTGCAGAAGTGCAGGCCATGCCTCTGTGACCCTGTGCCTCTCCTTCTGTTCGGCATGCCTGAGTCACCACCGCAAAACTTTCTCTTTCTGCGGGTCCCACACTACCTGCCAGTGGGCCGCACAAGAATGTGCTGCTGTTTCTCTAACTTTAGGAGTGCCACAGGCTATGTCTCCATGGAACACAGAGAAACAATTATTCAATTCAACAAATATCTATGGAACACCAGACCCTGAGCAAGGCTGAGTTGGAACAGGGACAGGGAGTAAAGGCATTGAGGGGATAAGAGACACTGAAGCACAGAAAACACATAGGCAAGTAGGTCTGAGAAAGGCGACACAACACCGAACCTCTTTGCCTGTATGTGACATGAGGGCAGGGAGTTCTGTGTTGCCTTGCTGGTTTCGTTTTATTTGGGTTTTCACTGCTGTCTTCCCAGTACCCGAAAGAGCGGCCGGCACATAGTAGACATTTGATTAATATTTGCTGGACGCCTGAATGGACTCGCATTCTAGTAAAAGAGACAAAGACTGCACAGTAATACGTGTTCCCGCCGCGCCATGTATAGTAAAGGCACCACATCCAGCCTAGAGCGGATTTGAGAATTTGGTCTTCCGGTTTGCCAAGGCGGTGTAGGAAGACTGGAGGGTGCTAAATCAAACGGTTTTATCTCTTGGCCAAACGGTTCTGCTCAAGAAACAAAATATTAAAGCTTCAAACTTTTTATTCTCAGTTTCTCACTAGTGTGTAGCTGTAACTTTAGTTTTTCTTCATGGCTGGGTGTACCTTTAATGCCTATTTCCATTTGTGTATCATTAGAATCCAAATATAAATTTTTTTAAAGATTTTATTTATTTATTTTACAGAGAGAGAGGGAGAGGGAGCACAAGCAGGGGGAGCAGCAGGCAGAGGGAGAAAGAGAAGCAGGCTCCCTGCTGAGCAAGGAGCCTGATGCAGGGCTTGATGCCAGGACCCTGGGATCATGACCTGAGCTAAAGACAGACACTTAACCAACTGAGCCACCCAGGCGCCCCACCAAATATAAGTTCCTGTAAATAATTTTAATATAACCTTCCTTTTTCTCACTGAGTAGGCATTGTTCTTTCTGATCAAATATTAAAATGAGTAGAGAAGGAGAAGAGGAAAAATAACAGCGGAGTACCCTAGGAACAGCAAAACCAGAAGGAGGCAGTCTGCGGGTTACTGAAAAACGAGGGGGCCCTAGTTTCTAAAAACTGCGCCAAATACTTAAAGGGAAATTCTCCCATCACAGAACAAACTAGAAGTTAAAAGTAAAGCTACCAAAGCCTTTCACCACATCATTCTAATCTGAGCATGCGAGTGAGCAATTTGAGGGTCAGGCTCCATTGCCAGCTGCGCTTTGACTGTATGCTATCATAAAATAATTTGTGTTCTACCTGGAAAATCTCTCGCCTGAGACTTAGAAAGAAGATAGTATTCCTTTAGGAAGGAAAATTATCTCCTAAAATGAAAGGAAAATATGCTGTTGAACATGACTTTATGGGTCCTTGTTCCCAAGTAAGCCCAGAAAAGGATTTTCTAGCAGAAATTTTCAACTACAAGACTACCTCTGACTCTAAACATATTGTTGGCTTCCGCAGATTCCTACAGGAGCAAGGCACAGATGGCTTATTATATTGAGATTCTTCAAGGGCTCTCTGTATGTTGATGATATTAGTTTTATGCACATGAGTGACATAGCTTAATTTGCAAATAATAGACAACAAGAGCATTTAGTGGTAAAATAGAATGCCATTTGGACTATTAACGTTTTCATTATGGAAAATGCAGAGTGGTGTGTAAACTTTGGGGTAAATATGTTTATCTCTGTTAATGGTGTGGATGCCTTGCAACAAAGACTTGCTGAATAGAAATTGAGGCTGGTGGTGGTCATACATAATGTATAATACTGAAGAGCTAAGGCCACAAAAGCCCGCATTTCCTGGGTAACATTTAATATAGAAACTACATGTATAATTTCACAAGTCAACTCAAGAGGTTAAAACTGATGGATAATAAATTGAAAAAGAGTGGTCTAAAGAATTCATCCTGTTTTATTTTTCCAGTAGACAGGCAAAATATTCATTTCATTAACTTGGTAATGCCTTAGACTAGAATTATTCTCTAAACAGGGCTGGTGCTGTTTCACAGATCCATAAAATTTTTCTTACTATGCATGTAACATTCATTCCTCTCATTTTTTCAGTTCAAGAAGCAATGCTTCTAATGAAAAATGTTCAAACTAAATGTCTAACAAAATGATTTTGTTTTTCTCTTTTCAAACACTGAGGAAACCATGCAGGAAAAGCAAAGAAATCATTCTCTTTTGCGGTGAAAGCATTCATATTTGATAAGTGATTTGAAAGTAAAATGAGATTTTATATAAACATCATTTTACATTTTTTATGGACTTATCTTTATTGGTATTCTTTTCAGGAAAGGGTCATTACTAAAAGAAATATGAGCGTATCAAAAATATATATGACAAAGTACAGTTATTGATCATTTGCATTAGAGAAATAAAGAAATCTTGCAAAGTGGATATGAGAAAGAATCTAGTGATAAAAAGCTTCCAGGAGAGTGGTATTAAAGACAAAAACCAAAAACGTTTTCCTTTATGTGAACATAGGACTGCTACCTAGAAATACAATCCAAAAGATACAAAGGAGAGACAACAAATTTCTTGGGGAAAATAAAAAACCCAGAAAATTCGCTAGTAAATTTCTGTTTTCAGAATGTTATCTATAGCATAATGTGGCCCTTCTGGATGGCTGCCAAATCGCTGGACTGGAAATGTGGTTATGGGATCTTTGTTTCACATTCTTGCTCCACCCCTAAAATTCTTTTCTACCACATTTAAACCATCAATTGGCAATTAGTTTAGCATTTCTTATGTATGTAGGGGCCCTGGGCTCTAGTGAAGTCTCATAAAACTGTTTCTAACATATTCCACAGTGGAGTAAAAAGCAAACTGACAAATGACCCCCACCTTTAGCTTTGCACCCCTCTGGCTAGAACTATGTAAAAAACAGAGCAACTGTGTTGGTGTGATTGCTGCTGAGAACTGGGGTAGTACATTACCATCTTAGAGAATAACCAAAGCCAGATTGCACTTTTCAGCACTTTGTAAGGAGACATAGGATTTTACTCAGGGTGTAATCTTGGCATATATTAATGTATTTTTATTGAGGATCTACTCCATGCCAGGTACTAAGCTACTTGCTGTAGACGATGCAAAGATGAATGGAATACAGTTACGTCTTCAAGGGGCTTACAATAAGGAGTGGACCTGAAATATCATACAAACAGCTATTATAAAGGTAGGTCTGATATGAAACCTTGATTGTCTGATATATTCGTACGCACCTTCAAAGAAAAATAGCTTGAAACCATTACTTTTTGTATACGTTATGCGTCCCAAGCCTTAAAAGATTCGATCTGAGACCAACACCCAAATCCAGAAATGGTCTGGAGCATAAGCTCTGCCCAAGACAGGAGTCCAAAATTGCCGAGTGCCTCATTGGCCCCATGATTAAGTTCACCTTCCGGAAGTTTGAATGTGAGACAGGCAGAGAAGAGTAAGTTTGTTGGTAATGTGGCTGAAGTCGAAGAAGTAGAGATAGATGCTTACGTCACTGTGATAGCAGAAAATCAGAATAAGGAGCAAGTGATGATGCGCTCCTTGAGCGGAAGCCGAGCAGAACGCTAGAGCTCCTTCTGAGCCTGGAGGGTCCCCAGCATTGCTGTGTTCTGGAATCAGGTTCTGTTCTCCATGGATTTGCCTGTTGAGACCATAGGTCTTTCCCGGGTGCCTGGGTGTGCCCTGACAAGACCCCTCCCAACACAACAAAACAAGAGAAGTTTAAAGGGTTACATGCATAGCAGTAGACTTGCTCTTACCTTAAAGTTTTGGCATCAGACACTTAGAAGGTTCACAGATACTGGAATGAGTATTGTTGAACAAGAGAAGTGGGCGAAGTACAATGAGAGGTAAGAAGAGTGGAAAATTTCTCCCGGGCTGAGAGAATCAGACACCAGCCTTCACGAGACATCGTCATTGGAGCAGAGCCTCCAAGTCAGACGCTACCTAGTTGGGAGTGAAGGGAGGGACTGCTCCCCAACATATCTCTTAAAAGGGGACTTTTAAGCTGTTTTTCAGGTATTACGTTGTCTCGATAGTTTTTAAAGCTACAATGGAAATACATTGACGAGAACGTTATGAAAAGAGCAGTTAAAGGGTTGCACTTTTTGAGAGTAGTCACTTCCCCCTAAAACCCAAGGACCAGGTCTGACACCTGGAGCTCTGCCCCCCCCCCCCCCCCCCCCCCCCGTTAAGAGAACAAGTCTTGCAAATGCATGAGGGTTGGGGAAGATGCAGACTTGGAAGTAAGAATTACATTACAGACAGCGGACAAAGTCTTAGTGGCAGGGTAAGGAGGGATTCGTTTAGCTTCAAGTGAACACCAAGGGAGGAATATTCATGGGAAATGAGGCTGGAAAAGTAGATCCTGATCTGAACTTTATCCTGTGGGTATTTAGACTGTAGGCCTTTATGATTTCTAAACAAGGTCGAGGCGGGGTTGGTGGGTGGTGGTGGTGGGATGTCAGTGTTGTGCTTCAAGAGGATTCATCTGAAAATAGTGTATGAAGTGGATTTGAAGAGTCAGTGGGGGCAGTTAGGAGCCCAGTGCAGAACTCCAGGTGAGAGATAATGTGCATTATGGTCAGTGTAAAACTACATATACTTTACAGTGTTCCTGTTCAGTATTTGTGTTAGTGTCTTGCATTTATACCCATCTCCATTATTTATTTATTACAGCTCTTTATGGTAAGTCAGTACCACAGCAATACTACACATCTTTCTTTAATTTATAGCAATGGGATTGCATACAAAATGCAAAATTCCGTAACAGCTTGTTTCTTCAACAGCACATAAGGAAAAATAATAACCATTCCACACATTGTTTACTATTTTGGGTAGAGATGTTACTGAAACCTAATCAGTCTCATTTTTTTTTTTTTTTACAAAGTAATGCTTTTTTTTCTTCTTCTTCTCAGATGCTCTGAGAATTGGTAGATTTGAGAGAAAACCAAAAGCAATCTACTTTAGGATGTTGAGTTTTATAGGTTAATGTCTCAGGGCGTAACATTGTACATGTCAAGATTTTAAAACTCACATCTCACCATGTGTCATTACACGCATTGCAGCAGCCTGCCTCTGACTATCTGAAAGTGAGCTTGTGATGAATGGTTTTCAAGCGTTCTGTTCTAGAAATATTTGAGAAAGATGGCCCAAGAGTCTATTGATAATGGCATCAGAGTTTTTCTTTCTTCTTTTGCTTTATTTTGTAGGATTCCTGATTTTCCTTAGAAAAAGAACCAGACCAATGGATTCTCAATCTTTTCCATCTGAGGCACAAATGATTGGAGCTAATCACAGTCATCATGTACTCCCATGGGAACTAGGTGCAGATCCTACTCAAGAAAGCATACGAACACTCGCTTCATTTTGGGAAGCATGTGCTAGGGTTAAACCTGAGCATGAATTAAAAATTTTAAAGTCAATTCAAGTATGAAAGACTTTAACATTTGTTAGAAATGATTTGTGGATATCCTCGCCACTAAATACATCTCAACAGCTTGCTTAGTTGAGAGCCCGCAGCCTCGATGATCCTGTCACCATCAGGTATTACTCAGTGTCGGTAAAGTGCGCGCGTGCACGCACACACACACACACACACACACAACGTACTTCCCCACCGTCCACACATGTGTGTATTCCCAGTCTTAATTAGACGAAGACCTTTCCTTCTTTCCTTCTTACCTTTGTTTTCTGAACTTAGATTTTTCAAACTCTCTCAACAATTACATACAATTGCACAGAATTTACTCTTTAATTTTAGATACAAGTTCATTTATTTTTTTAAACATTCATTTATCTCTTTTTGCAAGAGAGAGAGAGGGAGAGTGCACAAGCCGGGAGATCGAAAGGCAGATCAGGACCCTGGGATCATGACCTGAGCTGACGGTGGACACTTAGCTGACTGAGCCACACAGGCGCCCCAATACAAGTACATGTAATAACAACAAATTTTCATTTAAAAAACTAGATTGGTTATTGAGGGTTTGTTTTGTTTTATTCATTTTCATAAAACTGATTTCAGGCTAACGGGTATCCTAAACCATAAGGAAAAAACAAGAAATACATAAAATATGTAATCATGAGGAGAACTTGCCCTCTGCTCACAATTTTATCTATTAACAGAACTCTTTTGGGTCATCCTACCATTAACTTTTTAAAAATACAAAGCTGTATCACATTCTGAAACCAGAAAAAAACAATTGAGTGGAGCATCCATTTGTCCTTCTTTATCGATGTAATAGTTGGTTTTCAGGATGGTTTTTTGGAAGTACGTATTAATTATATTTTAGTATATCTTCTTGGGTTGGCCACATTCTTATCATTCTGACACATATCAAAGTTCATTTTAGGATTTCTGTATTTGTTTATTCAATGAATATTTTTTGAGTGTGTACTATGTGTTCTGGTGATGGGAATTCACCAGTGAATAGAACAGATACCAATCTTAGCTCACGTATAGCTTAGTTTCTAGTTGGAGGGAAGACAGACCGTGAACAAATAAATAAGTCAAACATATTGTGTGACAGATGGTGATCTGTGGAGAAAAGCAACGCAGATAAAGGAAAGAGAGTTCTGGAGTGGAAGTTGCGATTTTAAATAAGGTGGTCAGGGACCTCATGGAGAAAGAAGCATTTCAGCAAAGAGCTGCAGGGAGTGAGAGTGAATCCTGTGGTTACGTGAGGAGAGGAGCCTTCCAGGTAGGAGGAACACACCTGCAGAAGCCCTGAGGTGACTGTGTGCCGGTCTGTCTGGGGAGCAAGAGGAGGCTGGTGTGGCATCAAAAGAGGGGGAGGAGCAGGTGTAATTAAGATCCCTAATCACTTGACTGAATTAAAAGGGAAATTACAAAAGAGTGCCTAAAGGTAAGAGTGCCACCAGAAGCAGATGTTGCAGATGTGCTCTCCTGTGAGCCTGGAAGCAAACTGCCCTGTTGTGGAAAGGGTCCTGGCCGCTTAGCGGAGGGCCTCCCTCCCACAGCCACAAGAACTGTATTCTGCCAACAACCGGTGAGCTTGGAAGAGGACCCCAGCTCCAGATGAGATCACAGCGCCGGCTGACATCTTCATTGCAGTCCCGAGACCCTGGGAGAAGGACCCAGTTATGCTCTGCCTAGACTCTTGACCATGGAAACTGAGATCATAAATGTTTATTATCTTAAGATGCTCAGTCTGTGGTAATGTGATGCAGCAACAGAAATTCATACAGCCAGTAGAGAGTGACGAGAACTTTAGAGACAATAGGAAGAGCGGATGATAAAGAGCAGCACTGTCCCTAGGCTGAGACAGAGCACGGAAAGAAGGGACACTCTACTTTCCCCTCAACCCCACTACTGGGGCTGAGATCCGGGCCTTGTGGGAGAGGGCAGGTGTGGCTCATTGAAAAGCAGAGAAGTTGCTGTGGGCTGTACTGGTAGGACTTGCTGGAAATCTGCCTTGAGGAACTTGCTGGAAATCTGCCCTCTGGGATAAGAGTCATCAACCTACAGCCTGCAGCCTGGCCCACCACCTGTTTTTATACAGTCTAGGAGCTAAGAATGGCTTTTGCGCTTTTAAATGGTTAAAAAAATCAAAAGAATATTTCCTGGTATGTGTAAATTACATGAAAAAAATGTCAGTGTCTATAAACAGAGTTTTATTGGAGCGTACACACACATAAAGAGGAGGAGGATATACTATTAGGAAATTAGGGGGGCTTCTCATGGGTCATTTTGAGAGTTCTGTGTTTGATTGAGATGGGAAGTCATTGGAGGTTTTGAACAAAGGAGTGAAAAGGTTTAAATTGTGACTGACCTGAGCATCAGGGGATGGGAGACGATATGAGTTTGAGGTCACTTAATGACGACTTCTAGAGAGCCAAGGTGTTTTATGGAGCTGAGATAAGATTTAGTGTCTGAGAAGTTTCATAGTTTTGGTTTTTTGGGTTGTTTTGTTTTGGTAAAAAAAAAAAAGGAAGGAAGAAAGGAGGGAGAGAGAGAAGGAAGGGGAAGGAAGAAAGAAGGAAGAGAGAGAGAGAAAAAGATCAAGTAATGTTGAGACACTGAGAGTACAAACTTGGATTATAACATTATCCATTCTCCTGATGAGCCTGAGGAGTTAAAACAATCTGGAGAATATACACAGATGGTCCCCAATTTACCATGATTCAACTTACAATTTTTTACTTTACAATGGTGAGAAAGCCATACGCATTCAGTAGAAACCATACTTTGAATTCTGAGTTTGGATCTTTTCCCAGGCGTGTGATAATCAGTATGATCCTCTCTGGTGGTGCTGGGCAGCGGCAGCCACAGCTCCCAGTCAGCCATGTGACCAGGAGGGTAAACAGCCGGTGCGCTGACACGTTCTATACCTGTGCAACCATCGGTTTTTCACCCTCAGTACAGGATTCAACAAATTGCATGAGATATTCAACACTCTCTTATAATACAGGCTTTGTGTTAGAAGATTTGCCCAAGTGTAAGGGGTTCGGGGCATGTTTAAGGTGGGCTGGGCTAAGCTATGACGTTCGGTAGCTTAGGTGTATTTCAATGCATTTTCGACTTTCGATACTTTCGCTTTATGGTGCGTTTACTAGGATGTAAGCCCATCACAAGTCAAGGAAGATTTGTGGTGTGTTTATGGTCATAATAAATAGATGATAATTCTTTGTGTTTACTCACAGCTTTTCTTCAAGCCAGGACAAGCCCTGCTACCGTGTCAGTTAAACCATCTGCAAAATGCACAAAAACTGTATTTGGAAACATTTCCTTGGCATTGTGGGAAAGTCAATTAAGTAATGCCTGTAAAGTACTTCAAGATCCTGAAGAACACAAAACTGACCTAAAAAAAAAGAATTTTCAATTATTGCAAGGAAGTACATTATTTGGGGCATCTGTTTTACCTTTATAAATTATCTTAGTGATAATTTCTCCCCAATACTAGTATCAATACATACTGTCTAACAGGGACTCAAAGAGCCTGTTCTGAGACATAAAACAGTAATTTTGGAAAACAGCTAATTATTGCACTGGTATTTATTAAATTTGGCCCTGTTTTACTACCAAAAACAAATTTAACAAAAGTTCTTTTGAACAGTAGTTCTCAAAGTGTGGTCCTGGCATCCCTGAAAGTTCCAAGACCTTTCTAGGAGGTCTGCAAGGTCAAACATATTTAGAATAATACCAAGCTATTATTTTCTTTTTTCATCTTCATTTCTCTTATGTGTGTACGGTGGAATTTTCTAGAGGCTGTTTCATTCTAAATAGGTAGAATTCAGGAGCAGATATGAGAATCTAGCTTCTCGTATTAAGTCAGACATTACAGAGATTTGCAAACATGTTAAAATAATGCCATTCTTCTCGCTACTTTTAAAGATTAGGTTATTTTTATAAAAATCTTTTTTATGTTAACATGCAATGAGTTTATTATTGTTATTTAAAATGAATAAATAAGGAACTCCATAATTTTTAAGTGTGTGAAAGGATCCTGAAATCACAAAGTCCGAGAACCACTGTTTTATTTATTTATTTTTTAGAACCACTGTTTTAGAATGTGAGTTCCAAGAGAGCAAAAGTTTTTTGTTTTGTGAATCAATGCACCAGGCATATTAAGTACTCAACAAATACTTGCTGAATGAATACATGAATGAATGAATGGTTACTAACATGTCAAATGAACTAACATGGGCTTCTCAAGGGACTGAAACAAACAGGAATATTTGGGTTGTTGAGGTTTGTAAATACATTAGGATGGACTTATTTTATGCATGCATTAGAATTATTGATGAAAAATTTCAGAATAAAGTGAAAAAATCATTTATATTTCCATTTACAACCTCTCCATATTCACAGACCCCTGATATTAAAAATAATCACCCTTTCAGTGAAAACCAAGAAGTTTTTTTGAGTTTTCAGCATCTGAATGACTGGTCCTCTTATCTTTTTGGTACATTCACAAACTCCTATATCTTAGCTTTCACTGGACGTTTGACAAGGTAAATAATCTTCTACCGAAACAAGAAGAATTGAGCAAAAAAAAATGTGACTTGCTTCTTTTAGCTGAGGACATATGGATACTAAATTAGAAGCCTGGTCCCAAAAGGTTAATGCCCCTAGGGTCCAGAATTGATGTTACAATATATCTAATAATTGTGATTAAGGAGAAAAGACAGAAACTAGGAAAATCAGGCTTGTAATTAATAGTAGTCCAATGAGGGGCACCTGAGTGGCTCAGTCAGTGATTCCAGGGTCCTGGGATCAAGTCCCATGTCAGGCTCCCTACTCTGCAGGGAGCCTGCTTCTCCCTCTGCCCCTCCCCCACTCGTTCTCTCAATCTCTCCCTCTCTCTCTCAAATAAAGAAATAAAATCCTTAAAAAAATAGTAGTCCAATGAGCACCACCTTGGAGCACCACCTTGGAGAACTAGAAGAAAGCAATTAAAAAATAATCTGACTTTTGATCTTTCTTTCTTCCTTTCCTTCCCTCTTTCTTTCTTTATTTCCCTACTTACTGAGAGAGAGAGAGAGAGAGAGAGAAAGCATGGCACACATGAGCTGGGAGAAGGGGCAGACGGTGAGAGAGAGAGAGAAAGAATCTCAAGCAGACTCTGCATCACGCATGTAACCTGAGGCAGGGCTCGGTCTCACGACCCTGAGATCACGACCTGAGCCGAAATCAAGAGTCAGACACTTAACCAACTGAATCACCCAGCGGACCTCTGACTTTAAATATTCTTAAAAACAAAACAAGCATTAAATAAAGTTACTATCGCATTAAATAGATAGAAACAAAAGCAAGAAACTTAAATTGATTTGCAAAGACCTCGCGTGTCCTATTATTTGTCCTATTATTTTTTCTAGAGCAGCTTATCAGCAAATCTTTATTAAGTAACTACTATGTGCTCAACTCTCCCTGGCTCATAAAATTTATATTTCAGCGGAGGAAGAGACAAGCAATCAAATAAACAACCAAGATAATTTCACGTACGGTGAGCGGTGAGCCCTAAGTAAAAGAATGAAACAGGCCGTTGTGCTAAAGGGTGATTATTTGAAGGGTAGAAGCAAGGGAACAGGGTGCGGAGCGATGATGTAGACTGGGGGTTGGGGAATCTCTCAGTGAAGTGGAGGTTTTAAGCTGACACCTGAAAGGCGGGAAGAGGCTTGCTGGCAGGAGCATGCAAGTATAGGGCCCCAAAGAGGCTGGAGGAAAAAGGTGGCTAGTGTACTGGGAGCCCAGAAAAGAGAAGGGTCCTCGGTGGTGAGGTCAGAAGCCACATGAAATAGCTTGAAGAAGTTTGAATTTTCAAGGAAAAGCCTTTGAAGAGTTTGATCTAGTCATGTGATTCAGCTTGCATTTTGAAAAGAATCAGTCTGGATGCTTCATGGGAAATGCATTGCAGAGGAGCAAGAGTAGACGCAAGGAGACCCGTTAGAGATGACTGTCCCCCTGGGACAGGGACGATGGATGGTGGTTTGGACTGCAGTGGTAGCAGTGAAGAAGGGGACAAGCGGACAGATGTGGGATCCGTGTGTTCTTTGTTTAAAATTACGCATGGCACTTGTCTGGTTTATAGGAGGAGTTTAACAAATGGTACTTGTTACGTTGCTGTTCTGTTCTTAAGCAAGAAGCTTGAGGAGATTAACGAACTTGTTCTAGCTCACAGGACTAGTAAATTCAGCCAGTGCACCGCTCTCACTGTCGCTGGGTCCTCTTCCACCAAACACCAAACGCCTTACCTGAGTTCTTTTTCCTTCCAATCTTTTCTGCATTTAGCTGCCATTCTGACCATCCTCGAACATTCTTTCATTATGTTTATCTTGCTGATAAGCACATTATATTTATTCATGCAGTTATTGAGTAATTGCAGTGAACTAGGCTTGCATGGAGGGTGGGGTTCACACACCTTAGACAGGGGTTTTGCCTCTGGAATGTCAGAATTTACTTGGGGAGACATGGTTAACACAAATGAAATAATAGAGAGATCAAAAAGAGAATGGCATAATTGACAAAACTTTCATAAAGGATCTTGAAAGAGAGAGCATTTTAGTAAAGAGAGAGATGAAAAGATGCTAGGTGAAAAAATAAGCAAAAACAACATCCTGGTTTTGTGGCGTGGAGTAGGGGTGTGCTTGAGAGGAGAGCATCTGCTCTGGGAAGGGGGATGACAAAGAGGTAGGGCAGGATGGTGCCAAGCCATGCATGTGATCAAAAGCTGGGCAGCAAGGATTTGGACCTGATTCAGCTCGATATAAAGCGTTATTAAAGATTTGTAAGCAAGATCTGGTTGCAGTGAAGGCTTTGCTGGGACCAATGATCATTTCTCCCTCTAATTTTGAAGGTAGTTATCATCATCTTTAGGTACTCATTAGGTACTTAGCTTGTAACTCTTTGCACTTTAAAACTCTATAATCTGTGTGACTGCAACCTGTATGGAATGGGTGCAGAGTAAATGTTTGATGATGATGAAAGACATGTGTAAGGAAGATTAATTTGGCAACTGCATATGGCCTGAATTGAGAAGAAGAAAGCCAAGAGGTAGGGAAATCGTGAGGATGTTGTTCTATCAATATAGGCATAAAGGAAGGAATGTGGAAGAGACAGATATGAGAAAATACTTAGGAAGTATGGTTCAAAGGAACTGAACCAACTTGAATGTGGAGTGGGTTAAAAATTGATTTAAGTCTTCAACTCTAAGTGTTTTGAAGGGCCATGATGGCACTCAGGTAAGATGGAGATTTGGGAAGGGGAATTGGTTTGGGGGAATAAGGTGAAGGATTTAGTTTTGGACAGGCATCCCAGATGATGACAGGACATTCACTTAGAAATGGCCTAGGAATTTGGCTAGATGAGAATGAAGCGACTATGTAGAAACAGGGCTGAAGTTTTGTTATAAATTTATTCACCTCAGCAGATATTCATAGAGGTACTACTACGTGCTAAGAGCTATGGGATATAGAGTTAAAGGAGGCAGAGACTTTGAGGAATTAACGTAATGGGGAAAACAGATGTGCGAAAGGGAATAGAAAGTCTAATGAAGTAAGTGGCCAGAGGAGATTATATACTGAGAAAGCAAATTAAATAGCACCTATTAGTGATACAAACTTCCCACTAGAGAAAAGTGGGGAGTCCATGAAAGCACCCACAGTTAGGTCCTTCTGGTTAATTTTTTCTACTCTGTGTCCTGCTACTCTGGCCACAACTGTCTGGACTCAGGATTGGCCCCCAAGTGAAGGCAATCGCCTCTAAGCCAGGCATAAAGAAGACCAACTACCAATCAGGTGGCCCATCAGGAAAATTGTGTCCCATAAAAGCCCTTCTTATTGAATAGTGAATGACAGATACCTATAGATCTTCTCGCTTGGGATGTTTTAAATGTAAGTCACGGAGAGCAGTCACTAGAAGCAGAGATGGCAGTAGAAGTCGGGACTGTACATGAGAAAGAAGCCGAGAGGCTGATTCAGGAGAATGGCAAAATTCCCAGAGCCTGGGCAATAGATGCCTGTCAATGAGGGAAAGAGCAAGGCACCAGAGCCTGTTGCGGGATCATAAGAACTGCAGTTGATTTCTGGAATCAACAGTAGTTCTGGCTGATTGGTATGTTTTTCTAAAGTTTCCTCATTTCCTTAAAATAAACCCTCAGTGTTCGTAGTGTTCTGAACATGTCCTGGCACTTTATATCTCATAAGAGCCCAGCTAGCACAAAGGGATTTCTGTTGTTTGGGCTTTCATTATATCTGCAGAAGAGGGTATCTTGTGAAGTGTAGGTCAGTACGATCTTCATAAAGCACCATCAAAAGGATGTTCACAAGGGCACGTGCGTATGTGGCTGCCTTCCCACGGTAGAGGGTAAAAACCTCAGTTACATCCTAGAGCAAGCCTCGAATCCCCAAGTTTATACTTTTTGCTATTCCCTCTCTCTTTTCCCATCGTGATCACAGTAGAGGTCTGTGTGCTTGACCTTGGGGGGGAGCAGAGAAAAGGAGAGCTATGTACACTATTCAACGCAGGCACCAAGCTTAAGGAAGAAAACCCCAGAAGACAGTAGACAGTGTAGCTGCCAAGAGCCATGTGAGTGTCAAGATCAGAGTTTCTCAGTGTACAGACCAGTTTAGGATCACCTGATTTGTTAAAAAATGAAGATTTGTAGATCCCCTTACCCCAAGTAAATGGAATCTCTGGGTGAAGGGCCTAGAAACTTGCATTTTCATGAGTGCTTTCCTAAGTGCAAGGTGCTTCCCTTTGAGGCCCACTGCTGTGAGCCCTGTGTCAAGGAACGAAAGAGAATGCTGGCTTCTGAGAAAGCACTCAGGACTGAAGGGTGGAAAAGTTTCTCATGGCATATGCATACATTGCTGTAGGAGTGAAAAGGAAAGAGGGAAGGTATGTGAGGTAAAGCTGGAGGACAGGGTGCACAGAACAGAGAGAGGGATGCAGGTTTGCTCTGTCCTCTAATGCCAGAATTTTCACAGTCAGCATAAAAGTGCTATATAAAGCTCTCCCCTCCTCTTTATTATAGTCCCTGTAAGATTTATGGAGCACCAACCACAGGGAGAACATTGTATTAGCAGCTGTCAAGGAAAACAAGAGCTTATCATGTACTTGAAGTTGGACAAAATAAATTTGTAGTTTATATTTAAGAGCGACTACAAAGCAACATCCAAGTAAGTGCAGATTCATTCATTTAACAAAAACTCATTGTGTCCATTATGCACAGACACTTTCCTTGACTCCACAGGGTGTGGTTTATCAGAAGGTGACCTGGGTGAGTTTAAAGGCAGATTTTTGAAAGAAAGTGAAAACAGATTACAGAGAGTTTAAGGCACTCTAAGTAAGGATTTAGAGTCACAGAGTTCAGAGAGAGGGTACATAACTTCATACATTCAACATTCCATAAATATTTATTAAGTGCCTATTGTGTTGTAAACACTGGAAATATAGCAGTAAGTAATAGACAAAAATCCGTGCCCTCCTGGAGCTTAATATTCTGGTGGGAGAAAGACAAGAAAGCACAATAAATAAGTTATATAGCATATTAGTAAATGGTGTTTTGGAAAAAATAAATCAGGAAGGAGAGAGGATTGAGGGGGAGGGAGAGACGCAATATCAAAGGTGATCTTTTGGGAATAACTCATTGGAAGGAGACGTTTATAAGTCTCCTGTAAGATTTGTAAGTGTCAGGAAGATTTGTGGATATGTAGTGGACATGTGTTCTGTTAGAGGCAGCAAGTGCAAATTCCCCCACAAGAAGCCCACCCGGCATTTTCAAGGAACAGCCAGGACCCAGTGTGTGTGTCTGTGTGTGTGTGTGTGTGTGTAAGTGAGGAAAGGGGTAATAAATAGGATAGAGTGCAGAGAGGAAAGGGGTGAGGGCTGTCACATATTCTAAAGCCGTAGGACTTGGAGATTGTTGCTTTTCTGTTCAATGAGATGGGAGCCACAGGCAGGATGAGCCTCTAGAGCTGGGAGCCGAGGAGTGAACATGATCTAACATGGATACTTCATTTCAGCTGGGTGAACTTGGGCCCAATTTTTAACCTCTCTAAATTTGTTTCCTCATCTGTAAAATAGTGAAAAGTATTCATCCTCATGAGGTTGTTGTGATGATCAAATAAGATGATATGTGCAAAACATTTAGCAACTACTTGACCCAGAATAGGCACATTCTTTCCCCTTCCCTGTCTTCCACTTCCTCTCTTCTATCTCTTACACCTGGTACCAGGTGCTGGGAGAGAAAGACCAGAGTAAGCCTTGCAGGTGACAGTCCACGTAAGGGGTAGGAAGAAAAGGGTGACAGTTGGTTTAAGGCCTATGTTAAGTGATGTAATAGTTGGGATTTAAAATCATCTTTTTATTGTGCTTTATGAGATGTGAACTAGAGAGACAGAACTGGAAGTAGAGACTCAGATGGGTGGTCCTATTAGATGCAGACACTGGTCTGCCAGGCCTCAATTTTTAAAACTCACCCAAGCAATTTACCTCTCTAGGTAGTTTATCAGACTCGGGGTTATGCTAGCAGTTTTAATTGTTCTGTTGTTAAACGTGGTAACTCCCTGAACGTTAACTGATTAATCTCAGTCTTCTAATTAATGTTTGAGTGATTCTCCTCAGGTCTAAACTATCAAGGGCACTTCTACTTAAACACAGTTTGTCTTCTGTTGTGCCCTCATGGGCAATAGGTACATTTGAGGTCGCTATTTCGAACTACCTGTGATGACTTCAAAACACTCATAAAAACAACAACAACAAAAAAAAAAAACCAGACCTCCTCCCCGCTAAGATTAATGATGAAAGCCTATGTCACGTCTGTTTGGGGCTTGGGGCTAGATTCCCAGCCCCCAGAACGCTGAGGCTGGTAATCACCAAGCCATGGTCAGAAAGCCCCTGGGTGGGGAACTGTCTGCCTGATGTCTCCCTAAGTCACCGAAGTCGCCTCCCACATTTGGTGACTGCATGTTTATTTACTTGCAGTAAATGACAGTAAATGAAGGTGCACGAGTGTAGCTGACCCCGAGGGGCGGCGGATTTCCCGCGGCTTCTCGCAGAGAAACCGAAAGAGGTGCGGCAGGGTCGCTGACGGAGTCCCCGGCGAGCGTGTAGCCCACCGCCCGCCGGCCCGGGTGCGAGTCTGCGGCTGCGGGCTGGGCTCTGCGGCGAGAGTCCGGAGGCGCGCCGCCGCGTGGGTCCGGCCGTCCCTCCTCCCCGCCCCGCAGAGGCGCCGCCCAGACCCCCTGCTCTGCCGGCCCGGCTCCCCCACCCTTCGCTGCCCGCCACCCCCTTTCCCCGCCGGCCCGGCCCCCGCTCCTCCCCCGCCAGCCCGGCCCGGCCCCTTCCTTCTCCCCGGCAGCGCTCGCAAGCTCGCTCTCTTCCCTCTTCCCATACCGCCCTCAGCCGCTCCCTCCCCGCACGCCGGTCTGGAGAGGAATCGAGCGCCGCGCGCATCGATAGCTCTGCCCTCTGCGGCCGCCCGGCCCCGAACTCATCGGTGTGCTCGGAGCTCGATTTCCCTAGGCGGCGGCCGCGGCGGCGGAGGCACAGCGGCGGCGGCGGTGGCAGCGGCGGCGGCGGTGGCGGCTGCCCGGCCAGTACTCCCGGCCCCCGCCATTTCAGACTGGGAGCGAGCGCGGCGCAGTCACTGAAGGCGGCGGCGGGGGCCAGAGGCTTGGCGGCTCCCAGGTGCGGGAGAGAGGTACGGAGCGGACCACCCCTCCTGGGCCCCTGCCCGGGTCCCGACCCTCTTCGCCGGCGCCGGGCGGGGCCGGCGGCGAGTGAATGAATTAGGGGTCCCCGGAGGGGCGGGGAGGGGGCGCGGGCGCTGAGCCCCGGCGGGCGGGCGGACGGGGTGGGGGGTGTCTGCAGGGGGAGGCGCGGGGACGCGGCGACGCGGGGAATGAGGAATGGGCGGTGCGGGGCTGAGGAGGGTGAGGCTAGAGGCGGCCGCCGCTTGTGCTGCTTCCTGGACGGGGAACCCCTTCCTTCCTCCTCCCCGAGAGCCTCGGCTGGAGGCGGCCGGGGAGAAACTCGCGGGCTGGGCGGGCTGCCCCTCGGGGCGGCCGGGTGCGGTGGAGGTTACTCCCGATGCGCTCCAATCTCCCCTCCCCCTCGTCGTCCTTCTCTCTCTGTCTCTCTGTCTCTCTGTCTCTCTCTCTCTCTCTCTCTCTCTCTTTTTTCTCTCTCTCTCCCTTCGCTCCCGCACCTCTTCCTCCCTTCCCTACCCTCGGCTGCCTCGGTTACTGCCTTCTCTGCTGCATCTAGCATCTCTAGGAGGATGGTATAAACTTCTCCCTTGAGCGCAGACTGGACGGATAGTGGTCCTTTTCAGTGTGTAGGGGGGTATATGAGTAATAGGAGAGGTCACGTTTTGGAAGAGCCTAGGAAAGTGCTTAGAGACCACTGTTTGTGGTTATTGTGTTTGGAAAAAATGCATCTGCAGCCGAGTTCCTGACTGCTCCCCTCCCCCATGTATGGGCTGTGACATTGCTGTGGCCACAAAGGAGGAGGTGGAGGTAGAGATGGTGGTGGAAGAACAGGTGGCCAACACCCTACAACGTAAAGCCTGTGACTTAGTGAAAAGGAAAAAGTTAATCCCGAAAGGTCTGTTTTGCTTTGTCAAGTTAAAACACACACAGAAAACCCGCAGAGCAGAAGCAGGGTTTTTTTCCTTGCTAGTTGAGTGTAGACAGCAATAGCTAAAATCATACTTAAAGTTTAATTTGCTTGTTCTTGTCCTTTGCCCTATCTATCTCTTGTGTATTACCTTTATCCTTACAAATTTGACCCCCATCCCAAGAGATATTACAGTACTCCTAAATAGCACTCATACATTATTATTTTTTTTTTTCCAAACTGACCTGCAAGAGGAGTTAATTGTAACCATCTTCCAGACAACTGCCTGAAATACTCTTAGGCATGTGCATGCTATAGCTGAAGTCCTAAGCTAGCCTTCTTAAATCTTGACATTTACCAAAACAAGGGTTAAAACAGAAAGGTATTTTCTAATTTTTATACAATATACATGTTATGTTTGTAATGGAAAAATCATTGAAAAAGAAATTACAAAGGGAAAAATTCTGTTCCTTATCATCATCTCAGAATCAACCGTATGAGTGATGTCACTCTTAGGTGACTAAGGTCCAAAATGCTGACTCGACCGTGAGACTATAGACATCAAACATGGTTGATATCAATACCGTTTACTCTGAGACTGTAGCCATCCACAGCCATACTTGATTTTAAAAGACCATAGAGGAGAGGATAATTCACTTTTATGACAAAAGTGGTTTTCTTTTTCCCTTAGCAAAATGTTGAGTTCTAGTCCCACTTCACCCCTCCGTAGCTCTTTTAGCTTTGGGTGAGGGAGGCTCTTTCTGGCCTATGATCTTCAATAAGACTCCTTGGGAACCTGGTTCTCTCCAGTGGATTTAACTATTACTTGGTTTTTAAAATCCAATTCAGGGATTTTTTTTTTTTTCTAGAAACAACAGCTGCATAAACAGGTAGACTAGAAGGTGTGTCTCTCTCAGAACTCACACAGTTAAGCTCTAATCTGGTATCTGTCCACAGTATCTCCAAGGCTAGCAAACTTTTTAGTTGCAAGGACACCTTATACTCTTGAAAATTATTGAAGATCCCAATATGGGGTATGTCAGTATGTACCGTAATACAAATTAAAACTGAGAATTTAAAAAATTGATTAATTCATTTAAAAATAGAAATGATAAGCCTATTACTTGGTAACATAATAGCATTTTTATGAAAACTTTTTCAGAATAAAAAAATTAGTGAAATAGTGGCATTGTTTCACATTTTTGCTAATCTCTTTAACTATATTGCTTAATAGAAGACATCTGCATATCTGCTTCTGCGCTCACTCTATTGTGATCACTTCTGGAAAAAACTATTTGTTAACGAGTAAGAGTGGAAAGGATAAATAACATTGTAGTAGTAATGGTATTATTAGTATTATTGATTTTGACCTCTTGGACCCCCAAAAAGTTTTAGGGGGTCCTGCACCCCCTGGATTCCTGGACCACAGTTTGATAACTACTGTTCTGGGCTCTCCAGACTGTTTTGGGCGCTGGGGTACATTTTAGCAGGGAGCTAGAGTACATTTTGGTGTGATTCTCCTCATTGTTCCCCATTTCCTATGGCCTGTATTTGGAATAAAAAGTGGGAGATACATGCTCGTAGAGGCTTCCAAGGTAGCCTAGCAAATAAGGCTAGGTGGCGCAGAATAGGCCAGGGGGCTGTAATATAATAGTCTTTGATACAGTAGTTGTCTAGCCTGACTGTTCTTTGTTAGAAGACTCAGGAATGGTGCAAGGAAGTAATGGTTAGTATGTTATCATTTGGAAAACCATATTACCTTTCTTTGGGGGGGCCTATTTGGATAATTCTTGGTCTTCAGTTAATAGGATACTGCATGCACTATAGTGTTTATATTTGCACATTCATTAATTTAGAATAACTTACCCTGTAATTATTGTGCATTTACTGCCATTCTTTCTGCAGTTCATTCCTTACTTTTAATAATGCAGTTATTGGGGGAAAGAAGGTAAAATTAAATAAATTCACTTTATTTCAAAAAAACAGCTGATTAAGAAATATTTTCTGTCTTGAGCTGTCAACCTTACAAGTTGCCAATATTTATTGCAACTGTTGAGAGACTATGTACAAGAAGCAGAGAGTAAAAGTCACTGAGAAGTTTTCACTTGTGGCTTTTAAAATTCCTCTCATTAAAAGCAGTGCTTATCTTTAAATTTTATATACTTATATTTTTCTGGTGCAAAGTGCTTTTTTCAGCACTAACATAAGATTATATATTGTGACAGATGATGAAATCATCCATACTGAATAGTTCAAAATTCTTAAAATTCTCTTAGTTTTTGTACACCATTATTTTCCCCAGCAGATATTTTACAGATTGAAATGTTACCGAATCTGCTTTGGTGTCTCAATTTTTATTTCCCCACTACACAGTCCAGCTGTATTTGTCAGTCTTCCCGTCACCCCCCCCCCATCTGACTCTTGTTAACTCCAGGAGAACTACTGTGATGATGGTTTTAAAAAGTTTTCTATGGCTGTTGGCTCTGACAAAGGCACTCAGCATAGCCACTTGTAACTCTTAGGGGCCAGAATCAGCGAGGAATACTGTAGAGGTAGCTGTCAACAAGTTTTGTGTGGGTGTGTCCACAGGGTATAGGCACTTGTACTGAGTGAAGTCATGGCATGTTTCTTTGAGAGCCATTAACTGCTACAGAACAGCAGACTGGCTGTTTAGATAGAACAACCTGAATATAAGATAAAAGAACTTTGTACTCTGAATGCATTTTTCTCAAATGTTGGTGTGGAAGTTTGTAAACGAAGTGTAATTCATTACAATACTCATCTGTAGTCAACTGAAGTTTTCATCTCTGAATTTCGTGAAGCATTTTGAAATAATTTTTTATGTAAAGGTGAATTTGTGTTAAAAGGTGTTGATAGAGTGGGTTATATTAACCTCATGTTCTAATTTATATTAACCACAGATTCTAATTTAGTCACATTTTCATTATTTTTATTATAAGGCCTGCTGAAAATGACTGAATATAAACTTGTGGTAGTTGGAGCTGGTGGCGTAGGCAAGAGTGCCTTGACGATACAGCTAATTCAGAATCACTTTGTGGATGAATATGATCCTACAATAGAGGTAAATTTTATTTTAATATTATGCATATTGATTTGTGCAGGCCCTTTCTTTGGGTACAAAAAGATTTCTCTGATCATTTTTTGTGACTACTCATTATAAGGCAGTTATACTGAAAATGATCTTACCAAGTTTTCTGAAATGTACTTAGGTTCCATGGCTTTATTGTGAAGTTACATACGCAACCAGAGATACGGAGAGCCCTTTTTCTCACTAGAGAATATTAAAATGTATAACGCTCATTCTATGTTAGTACATGTGTTCTTTTATTGTAAGTATATTTCAGAGTTTTGTGAGAGGGTGAAAATGTGAATTTACATATTACCTAACAGTTATTTAAAAAAAATTTATCTATTTTTATGGAGGTTTTTTTTGCTATTTTAATGTCACGTACAGGGTTATAGTTGAATTGTACTAGTAAAATGTAGTCATTTGGTGGTTGGTTTTTTTTAAAAACCACTTAATTAGTAGCATTTTCCTGTTTTCACAATGAAGTAGGAGAGAACCTACAGCTACTTGATACATTTTAAAATCTCATTCTTTGTATATTTATATCCATATCTGTATCAGGTGGTATATAAGGCTACCACTATCAATCCTTACCTTTGCTTTCCAGCCCTCTTTTAATTTACTCAAAGAAATATTAGATACTTGCTTTTATTACAAATTGATTAATGAATAATTTTTAAACGTTTTAAATTTCATGAAAAATTGCCAAAGCAAAGGCCAACAGCAAAATAATAGGGTAAAGGCCTGCAAGAGACCTTGAGAGGTCACATAATATTTCCTACTGCCTTCTGGCAGCACTATACTCAAATTATCTCAAGCAGATAAGGCTTTATTTAATCCTAAAGTCCTGCAGGAGGCGATGGCACATCACTGTCCTTGTTAACTCACTTCCAGAATGTAATTATGAACGTATTTTATACATAATCCGAATACTCACGTTAACTGTAACATCACTGGAGATGGAAATAAATATATCACCTGTCTTTGAAATAGACTTACGTTGTTAGATTATTTCTTAGACTTTGTTACCCCAGGTTAAGCCATCCTAATCCCTTAGCGTTTATTCTGCATCTGCAGATCATACCATTTTTTTAATCAGCTCTGAAAAATTTCCCAGAACTTTCTCTCAGTCTCTCGCTGCGGACTCCAGAACAGGTTACGATGCCCTGTTAAGGCACTGTGCTGTATGATGTCGTCAAGAACACCTTGACTGCGTTGAGGTAGATTCTGAGGGCTTTGGTGGCTTTGGCAAGATGTTTATGCAGTTAGAACTTTGAGGATTGATTAGACAGCCTCATAAGGAAATGTCAAGTATTTTTGGTACTGCAGGGAAAAAAAAGAGAGAAATAACACTTATTTGCAGAGATTTAATTTAAACTTAGCCACCTTTTATCTGGCATGAGTAAAGGGGAAGAGTCTAACTGAAGTGGACCACCTGTATAGTAGTCTTCTATATTTTCTCTTGGCAAGTCAGTTCAGCTCTGTATGATGGTTTTGTGGCTTTTTTGAGGCAGATTAAATAGTTCATCCAATTCTAAAACCAAGGTTACTTGGCATACTCCATTTAAATCAGAAGTAAAAGGAAGTTTTAATAGAATTCAGGTTAAACACGGAAGTTTTCCTGGAATTTTGGAAGGTGATTTTAGCAGAAGTGCTCTCCATCTTCTTTGGAAGTCCGAGGGATTCCATTAACACTCTGTTTCCTATGTGCTATATGAGATAATGTGATAAAACATGTTAGGAAGCCTTTCTGTCAGAATTGCTAAAGCACAATAATAGATCTAAAATAAAGCCAAAAGTTAATACTTTATTTTGAGTGAAGGTAGAAACAGTTTATAAATTCAAACCCCTAACTCTGATTATGATTTCCACCAGACCAGAAGACTTGACTCTGGGGAAGCATCGATTACCTGTGAACTTTGAAACTTTGACATTCCCTCTCTAGTTTAGCCATCTGGGAAAAGCTATCAGAGATCGTCTCTTGTCTTCCAAATTACAGTGAGTCTCAGGGAACTGACACATTAAATTCTTGGTGTAGTTCAACTACAAGAAAGACAAGATAATTTAGTAGCTTATTTTAATAAACAGTAGTTAAGCAAAAATGCTGACTTGATGTTTTTATAAAGAGTTAAAAAGGAGATTTGGGGATATCACTACTGCTATTAGGTTTTGATTTGTGAATAATGTAGGTCGGAGAGAAAATGAGGGCGCACATAGACTGCACATTTGGAATTCTCATCAGTTTTCCTGCACTAAAACAAATGGAAAGAAATTTTTTAAAAAATTAAAGAATACCATTTTCTAGTGGTTTAGAATTTACAAAGATTTATACTAGGAGATAGATAAGGAAGGTGGTCATTGTGTCTTTCGTATTATAGATAAAAATGGTCTCTGAGAAGTTACAACTTGCCTGAGAATACTTAGCTAGTAAATGTTGGACTTTGAAGTTTTCTGAGACCAAGTTAAGTGGGATTTCCACTCTACCCTTGTATATACAACTTTAAAAATGAGAAATTAGTCTTTAAGCTAGGAAGATATTTAATATTGGAGGGTGATTCAGATTTATCGATATACCAAAAGTTGAACCTCGCTTCTTCTCCAGTGGCATCTAAATGGCAGAGATATGATAGAAAATTAAATAGGTGTGATGCATAGATAGAGCGTGCTTATATTTGAGGCTGTTCATGTGATAATGAGCTTCTGTTTTTAAACATTTTACCTTTGTCTTTTGTGAAGTTCACCAAAGAGTTCCAGAGATAATAAAATACTTTGTTAGTGGTAAAAGAATATTAAAAAGTCAAAGCAATCTCCAAGCACAATACCAGGCTAGAAATAATATATGCTTTTATCGTTCAAAGATCACTTGTTATTAAAACACATTCTCTGAAGTGTGTTTTCCAAGGTAAAATTTGGCAGAAGGAGAAAAACCTTGTTTTAAAGAAATACAAGTAGTTATAGACAGGGAGATCAGAATGATCATTTGATCGATTAGCAAATATGTATTGTATATCTACTAGATAGCATATGCTAGTAAAAATAGATATAGAAAGAAATATTTTTTTCAGGCTCCAATTCATTGACATTTGCATCCTTCTGTTAATGTGACACTTGTAATTCAGTGTAAGTATGCCCTTCTTCGATGAAAGTTTCCTACTCAGTAAGGATGATGGATTCATGATTGGCTTGATTTGTTTCATCTTTATTGCTCTGAGCTGTGGAGTATTTATTCAAGATTTGTCAGTTTCTCTTTTTACTTTTTCATGTTAATTATGGAATTTATTTTACTTGCTGAATAAGGTATAATAGCTAGAGTATTTGTAATATTAAACCAGTATTGAACAATGTGAGAAAAGCATTGTATACTGTTGAAAGTTGTTATTTTTCTGGTTTTATACTTATGTACCGGTAGTTACCAATGAGGGGTGGGTGACTTTGCTTCCCAGGGGACACTTGGCAATATCTAGAGATATTTTTGGTTGTTACAACTTGAAAAAGGGGACTGCTCGTGGCATCTTTGGAGGCAGGGATGCTATTGAGCTTCCTGCAGTGCACAAGGCAGCTCCCACAACAAATTAGCTGGCCTCAAATGTCAGTAGTGCTGAGGTTGAGACCCTCATGTGTGTTATATAAAGCTTTCAACATCTCTGTCAACTTCAAGTCTCTGAATAAGGTTTATGGTAGATACTCTAACATAGCACAGATTTAAACTTTACCTTTTCTAAACTAATAGTATATTATATTAGCTTATTCTAGCGTTCTATTAAAACATTGTTTTTAAAATAAGGTACACAGTAATTTTGTAAATGCATTTCTCAAGGCTTTGGCCGGTTCCCCCCACCCCCTTTCAAGTGAGTGCCCTCTACTGGTCAGTTTATTTGCTTTTATAATAAAAATGAAATACAAGGTTTGGGTATTTTTCCTATTTAAATTGTGGGTATAATCAATTTATAAATATGTAAGTTTTATTTACAAGTCTGATTTTATGTAATTTTTAAAAATCTAAAGTATCAGTTTTGTTCTCTGCTTATATTAATATTACTGTGTGGACTAGTTAGGCCTAACTAATTAAATACGTAGGTGAATATTTTTAACTAAGAAAGGAAATGTGGCACTGAAGGAGAAAATACAGTGGTTCCGCTGTTAACCCTGACTGAGGTTACTTTGAGGGAATAAAAAGTGGCACTTTGACTCTGAATTTCTTCACATGCACACAGGAGCTATGCTACAGAGTTCAGAGCTTAGCGATGTGCTGCATGGGGTGTTAGGAAAGGGCCTATTGTAAAGTGGCAAATTGTGACGGTTCACGTTGTGTAGATTTTTTTTATAGTACTGTAGAATAGTGGTGAGCACCTGATTTTTAGAATAAAGTAACACAAAATGCAGGCCTTGTATTTGGGTCAATTTAAGAATAAATATTTACTTAATAATAATAATAACTGCTTATTTAGACCTGAATGTTGAAAATTATCACACATATTTTATTCTTACTTGGATTTTTATAAATACAAAGCTTTACAAACATAGAAATGAAAATTGGTAATGGAAATAAGTGAAAGGAAAAATGTTTTTATGATTTGGCATCTCTTAAGATTCTGGTTTTAACAATGCGACTAATTCCTTAATTCCATAATATTTATTCAGTGCCCACTCTGTACCATACAGGCTTCCCAGGGGCTGGAGATATGTTGAGAAGGAAAAGGGAGCAGATCGCACTGCCTTCATGAAGCTTACTGGCCTTAGATGTATTTTGAAGAGCAGTGCTTCTAGACAATGATCCTAATTCTATTTAATGTAATTTAAAGTCTTTGTGCTTTACAAGGGCATCAGATTTCTTGCATCTCCTTTAACTATACTGTCACAAAGTGCCTAGGTTTATGAAACAGTTATATTTTTGTAATCTTGATAAATTAGTAGAAATGGGTAGTAAAAATAAAATATTTGAGAGGATTAAGTGGGGACACAGTGCTTACGTTAGGTAATTTTTCAGCTTAGTTTGAAAATTTCCAGCCTATGGAAAAGTAGTGAAAAGTATATTGTGCATACCTGTTACCCTTAAACAGGTTACATTGGTTATTTGGTTAAGATGATGTCTATCAGTTTTCTCTCGATGTAAAGGGATCCTCTTTTCCTTTAGT
Organism: Ursus americanus; assembly: GCF_024610735.1. NCBI lineage: Eukaryota > Metazoa > Chordata > Mammalia > Carnivora > Ursidae > Ursus > Ursus americanus. The sequence goes on along the minus strand of NC_142151.1, from coordinate 24,332,672 downwards.
ACATACCCCGTGGGGAGATGCTTTGAGACTATTTTCCAGCATACTTGCACTCAGTTGGATGTAGCATCCACTGATAATTCTTGCCAGAATAAATTACTACAATAGTGGTTGCAGAATGGTAGGTCATCTTATAACCCTGTCATGACTTCTACGTTTATTAGTTGACATCTACCATAAATAAGGGCTCTCTCTTTTCTCTTCTCTCTCATTTGTTTTCTTCTTATTTGTATTAGTGTGGACACATGTATTCTTTTTTTATATAATGTATTCAAGTCTGTTATTGTAATTTTTTATTTTTTGATCTCAAATTTGTTTTTGATATGGCCAGTGAATCCCTTACAAGCTGGCCTCTGTATCCTTTTGACACGTCTCCATCAGCTTCTGAGCTCTTTTTTATTTTCTGGCACAGTGTGTTCCAGGTTCACATTGTACTTTTCCTGTCTTCACCCTGGATTCGGCCATTTGTCCAAAGAGTCCTAATTCCTTTTAGTGGAGAATGGTACTTAGAAATTAAGACCCAGATGTTAGAGGGGTGCCTGGCTGCCTCAGTGGGTATGGAGATTACTTAAAAAAAAAAAAAAAAAAAAAAAAGACCTAGATGGTAGGTATACTTATTGCTGCTGGGGTGTCACTGCTTCTAGACCCTTTTCAACGGACAGAGCTGAGAAATACATTTTATTTAAAAATCATGCGTTCATTCTTCCTCACCTTCCTCCATTATCTTTTTCTCCCATGGTAAGAACCCTGGTTCTACCTTGTATACATTTCATTGTTAAATATTAGACAGCTGTTGAAATAAAATGATACTAGTCTTCAATCCTGGTTCTTGCAGTATTATCTTAAGTAATACAGATTGAGTGAATAAACATTAGGTTAGCTTCTGTATTTGTGGAGTTAGGATTAAACATTTTCCTTCGCTGACAAAAGTAGGTGTCCTTTTCATTTTCAAAATATTCGTAAACCACTTAGGAAAACATCTAGGAAAAGATTGAGCTATTTGGGTACATGAAAATTAAGATACCATTAACAGAAATACAAGGAAACCTGGGAAAAGTATTTGCATCATATATCCATCAGGAAGCTCTTATATATAAATTAGAAAAAAGCAAACAACCAAATGGAATAAAAAAGAGGCTAAGGATATAAATAGACAACCTATCCATCAAAAATAAATAAAACAAATGACCCATAAGCATATAAAAATACTTCATTAGTACAGAAATGCAAGTTTCACTTTGATATTGGCTAAGATTATTTTTAAAAAATTTTTTACTATGTTATGTTAGTCACCATACGTACATCATTAGTTTTCGATGTAGTGTTCCATGATTCATTGTTTGCGTATAACACCTAGTGCTCCATGCAGTATGTGCCCTCCTTAATACCCATCACCTGCCTAGCCCAATCCCCTACCTCCCCTCCCCTCTGAAACCCTCATTTGTTTCCCAGAGTCCATAGTCTCTCGTGGTTCATTCCCCCTTCTGTTTCCTACTCCTTCATTCTTCCCTTCCTTCTCCTACCGATCTCCCTGCTAGTCCTTATGTTCCACAAATGGGTGAAACCATATGATAATTGTCTTTCTCTGCTTGACTTATTTCACTTAGCATAATCTCCTCCAGTCCCGTCCATGTTGCTGCAAATGTTGTGTAATCGTTCTTTCTGATGGCCGAGTAATATTCCATTGTATATATGGACCACATCTTCTTTATTGATATTGGCTAAGATTATAATGATAGGGGTGCTGGGAAGGGTGTATAGGGAAGTGTACTCTTTATGAGGTAGTGGAAGTATATCTTATAAACTTCTGGAGGTCAGTTTGGCAATATGTATCAAAATGTAAACTGCATGTTCTCTGACCAAGTGATTTCACTTCTAGGAATTTGTCCCAAGGATTAAATTGGATAAATGTTTAAGATGTATAATACGTAGGAATGTTTCTTGCAGTGTTGTTTATGATTTTTGAAAGTGGAAATAATCCGCATGGCTACCAGTGGGTGAAGTAAATTATGGTATATCTGTACAAATTATACAGTTGTCAAAAAGATTAGGTAGATCTAGACGTACTAACATTGAAAAATACCCATCATCTTAAGTGAAGCTGTATCATAGTACATTGTGTAGAGTGTGATTCCATTTATATAAAAACTGCGAATATGTACATAAAATATGTAGTTTAGCCAGACTCATTCTCTATAGTATTTGGTTTTTAAAAGTGAGCATATATTTTTGAGAGGGAAAAATAAATACGCATTTTTGAGGGAGAAAAGTCACCAACATATTATCTATCATTAGATTACTTCATATTTACTTTCTTCCCCCTTTTTAAAGCCTCAACAGATTGGACAATGCAGAGGTATCTTGGATAAAGAATTTGGTATTCGTCCAATTAAAGAAGAACTGAGAGAGATACAATACAAAACATGAAAGTTCTATTGGCGGTTGTAATTATTAAGATTGGATCCATGCTCAATCCTGCCTCACATTCTGACCTTGGCATCAAGTGATAATTTGTGGCAGAATGCCGCATAACTTCAGTAGTTACAGATGTATGCTTATTATATCTTTATTTTCAAAATCTATTATGCAATTCTTCCCTGAGTTTCTTCAGATTTTTGAACCAGTTTTCTCTCTTGGAAGTAGTACACATTTATTCTCTCTAATCTTAAGTGAAGATTCAACATTCTCATAATTTAAAGTATTCTTTATTTAGTAAAGAAAATTTTGTTTTCTTTATTTTTACTATTTAATGAATATCTTAATCAAAACTTCTGTCATGAGAGCAAGCTCTTTTAACATCCTTGCTGCCTAATCAAAACAGAGATCCTTTGTAATCTTCAGAGTTTTAGCTCTCCTTCCCTGGAGCTTGTCCAGTGCCATTATATTTATTTTGAAATGGTGACCAGTTTTGCAAAAAGTAGTCCAAGTGTAGTTGTTCAGTGATCTTATAAAGACAGGGTACTACTGTTGCCGTATAGTTCATAGTAGCCAGTGGCCTGGCCCCTAACCTTTTTGGCCTATAATAGCATGTGCAATGTAATGTATAAAATCATGCAGTTAACTTGTTATAGCACTTTTCATTTTATAAAGGATTTTCATAGTCTTTAACCCTAACCTGTATACAAAATCCTCTATGTTATTATTTACCTACTTTTACCACTGAAGGAACAATGGGTTAGAGTACATGAGACATAAGTAGTTTGCCCACACTCACACCACAAGGAAGTGAAGTTCTGTGGCTGCCCATAGATTGAAGATTCAGGAGTATATCTTTAGCGTAGATTTCTGTCCTGAGCATCACATCTGGATAGCAGCTTCTTCCGCATGGCCACCAGAACAGCCCTAAATGTGGAATTCGATATGCCCCAAATTGAACTCATTTTTTCCTCTACTCTTCCCCTTCTGTTCCTATGCCCAATCAGTAAACTGCCATTAAAAAAATGGAGATATAATTCATATAGCATAAAATTCATCCTTTTAAAATATACAGTTCAGTGGTTTTTAGTCTGTTTACAAAGTTATACAACTGTAACATTTTGTCACCTCGAAAAGAAGCCCCATACCCATAAGCAGTCACTCCCTAGTCCCTTCTGCCAGCTCCTGGTAACGACTAATTTACTTTCTGTCTATGTGGATTTGCCTATTCTGAATATTTCATATTGGAATCATACAATATGTGGCCTTTTGTGTCTGGCTTCTTTCATGTAAGATAATGTTTTCAAGGTTCATCCTTGTTATCACATAGTTCAATAGTTCATTCCTTTTTATGGTTGAATAATACTCTATTGTATGAATAATACCATACTATGGTTATCAGTCAGTTCATGGGCATTTAGATTGTCTCCTCTTTTTGGCTATTTTGAATAATGTTGGTATAAACATTTGCGTATACTTTTTTGTGTAAACATATATTTTCAGTTCTCTTGGGTAATATATAGAAGTAGAATTGCTAAGTCATGTGGTATCTTTATGTTTAACTTTTTGAGCAGCTGTCAGACTCTTCCACAGTGGTTGCAATATTTACATTCCCACCAGCAATGTATGAGGTAGTTCTGCCAATTTTACCCATTAACTATTTCTCTAAACTAACGTTCTCCCTCTGTACTGCTGTTGCTGCCTTCAGGTTCTCTCATTTCTTGTAATAGCTTCCTACCTCATCTTCCAGCCTCCAGCCTGCTCCCTTTCTATAATTTTTCATAATAATGCTAGCAGTGAATCTGGTAGATCTGATGTTTCCTTCCTACTTAAAAACCTTCCAGTATTTTAGTATAAGATGAAGTTCCAAATTCCTTAATGTGGCATACAAGACCCTTCATAAGCTGACTTTTGTCCAGTTTCATTTCTACTTATCTCAAATCCTTCTAAGTTAAAGTTGTATTGAACTTCTTGGTTCCATGTACTCCAACATATGCTTCGTGTTTTTATGCATTCGTTTTGCTCCTTATTACCTGGAGTGGCCCTCTCCTCCCCGGTGTTTCTTAACTCATGTAGACAAGGTAGATCTCTCCTTCCTTATGCCACCATGGTACTTTGTCCTGTATATGGTGTTGCATTTATTTCATTGTATTTTAATTATTTGTATATCGTATCTCTTCTGCCAGACCTAGCTCTTTGAGGTCAGAAACTTTATAACTCCCAGCGTAGTATGTAACACTTAGTAGATGTTTAGTAAGTGTCCCTATGATGCAAGGGAGAATGAGTGGGTAGGTGGGAATGAACTAATAAGCCTGGGTTTATATCTCCCAAATTGCATGTTTCTTTCCTATTAGAATTCTAACATACCTGGCTGTTATACATGATTCTAGCTGTCTTTGAAAACGAGCTGTCTACAACAGCCTTTGATGGCTTATAACCAGTAGTGTGGAGCATACCATTCTATGATGGATTAAAATAATTTTTTGGAACACTAACAAAATACTTGAGCATTAAGAGTAAAAGTGAGTTTCTCATTTTTTCCTATAGGTGTTATTTATATTTAGCAGTACATGAAAAATATTTATAGCACTTAATGCATTAAGAAAACCTTATAAACATTTCAAAAGTAAATCCTCAAATAATACTTCAGCTGACATTTTCAGCAGTCCTGTTCATATTTACAGGAGCATCTGATGGAATCAGCAATATGAAGTTGGAGATTAAATGGAATAATGCTTATAATATGCTTATCACAGCATCTGATATACTGTGTTTGTTTGTTTGTTTACTATAGTGTCTTCCCACGTCAGGGTTTCACTGCCTGAGTCGAAAAACTAAATTGAGTGTGTTAAAAGATGAACGTACTGAGTAACTTGGTTACTATTAATTATAATAGAAAATTGACGAAGTGATGTCCTGGTCAACAAGTTTATCTCATCTTGAATGATTTAGTCTTAATTTTCAAATTACTCTCTTGGATCTACAGATAAGTTTCTTTACATAAAACAACACTTAAATGTGTGTTTTTATTAATTTTTTTTTTTTTTTAGTAATCTCTGAACTAACTAATGTGGGGCTTGAACTCATGACCCCAAGATCAAGAGTCACATGCTCTGACTGAGCCAGCCAGGTGCCCCCCCCAAAGGTGTTTTAATAAACTGGAAAACACTTTTAAAAATTGTACAGGTCAGTGCAAAAAAAATGAAAATTCCAAGTGATGAGAATAAATACAGAAATATGAAAAAAGTAACATTATTAGTCCTCACAGAAATGGGTATTAAAATAATTAGAATTTTTAGCTTAATAAATTAACAAAATTTAAAGAAAAATAAAAATATAAAATCCATTGTTAGTGGTAATGAAATTGGTACAGTCTTAATGTCGTATGGAAAATTAATACAGTGAACACCATGTATGCACCAACCAGCTTTTTCATATCTTCACATTCTGCCATAGTTGGTATAGATCCTTTTTCTTTTTCCAGATATAAAACTTAATACAGTTGAAAGCCCCTGCGTTCTCTGCAATTTTACTCTCTTTCCTCCCAAAAATGTTTTTTAATTTTGTTCATGTTTTGTTTATATTTTTACATTAAAGTTTTCATTTTCTATAAAACTTGCTTGAATGCAACATTTGTTAAAATACCCTTAATATAATTTTAAAATTTACAATTTCATATTTTTAATATAATCTACAATTATCTTAAACTTGTGCTTATTTTTATAAGACTGTGTTATAGTGTATGCATATATTTATGTTGGATAGATTCAGTTATTCATCAGACAGTACTCGTTGCCTACGGTATTCAGGACTTTACACATAAGGTGTACAGTGAGCAGAGCAGGTGTGAGCCCAGCCATCACAGAGTTCAGAGCATAGTAGGGGGCATACACTTAAACCGTAGTTACAGATTATCGTATATTCTGTGAAGGAAATACAGAGTTGCTGAAGAAGACTGGTAAGTTCTTTGGATTTTATTTTTAAAAAGGAAGGGATGCTATTAGAAGACTTAAAGCATGCGAGTGACATGGTCTAACCTACGTTTAAAAACGATCACTAGCTGCTCTGTGGAGAACATATCATAAGAGTAACAGTAGGGATCTCTGTTGTAAGCAGTTGTAAGAAATTGCATGAGACAAAGCAGTTGTCGTGGACCAGGGTGATGGTGGTGGTGGATGCTTGGATGTGAAGTATAATTTGAAAATAGATAAATAGCATAAGATTGTGGGTCAGTATTAAATGCCTATGTAATTTTTTCTTTGTAAGACATTTTAGGATGCCATGTTTAGTGTATCTCTATTATAACTATCATTTTAAAAAAATAAAACCATGTTTCCTCAGCATCGTTGACCAGAAGTAGCATCACAGTGTCCAAGGCTATGAACATTTGAATGGTTCCTGATAAATACTGTAATTGCTTTCCAAAAGCATTGTGCTTGTGTATTGTATCACCAAAAATGTTTGTGCTCTGTCATGATTAACTTTTTTTTTTAAAAGATCTTATTTATTTATTTGACAGAGAGACAGCAAGAGAGGGAACACAAGCAGAGGGAGTGGGAGAGGGAGAAGCAGGCTTCCCGCTGAGCAGGGAGCCTGATGCGGGGCTCAGTCCTAGGACCCTGGGATCATGACCTGAGCCGAAGGCAGACGCTTAACGACTGAGCCACCCAGGCGCCCCTGTCATGATTAACTTTTGTCAGCATGGTATATTTCTTTTAGAAAAGTTTTTTTTTTTTTTTAAAACCACTTCAGCAAATTAAAAAATAGCACTTTAGCTGGGAGTAAAGGAAAATATATGGAGTAACTTTCCTTCAGTTAATGTTGTACTGAATTAATTTAAGTGGCTTTATCCTCTTTTGCAAAGGATGTTAGTAACCTATGTACCCAATCTGAAAGTTTATTCTATTTGAAAGGCTGGAAATACTACTAATTAGAAATGTAAGGTCTTGGGACTCCTGGCTGGCTCAGTTTGGGAGAACATGGGACTCTTGATCTCAGGGTCCTGAGTTTGAGCTCTACATTGGGCATAGAGCTTACTTAAAAAAGTAATGTCTTGATCCTTTTCTTGCTTCATTCTTAACTAGTTTCATTATGGAATCTGTGTGTATTTAAATTGGTTGGGTTTTGATAACCTGTACTTTCTCAAAGTGGTGATTTTTTTTAAAGTATAAAAAATAACATGTATTGAGAGTACTTCAAATTTGTGAAAAGTTATTAGCTTAGGGCAGTGGTTGGCAAACTTCTGCACAAAGGACCACATATTCTGTAAAAGTCTTCATCACATAATCTTTGACTTTTTTTTTTTTTTAAATAACCATTAAAAACACAAAGACTATATTTAGTTTGTGGACCATGCAAAAACAGGTGGGCAGGATTTGGCCTGTGGGCCAGTAGTTTGCTGAACCCTTATTTAGACTCTAATCCTGGGAAAGAGTCTACATTGATGTAAATTTTTTCTACTTCCATGTACTTCTTTTCATATGGCCAACCTGAAGTTAGAACAAAATCTTTAGTATTTACATGTCATTTTTGTTGTGCTTGCTTTCTGCTTTGTCACACCTGTCTGTTCTTTTCAGATTTTGCCATTTAACACTTTGTTCTTAAGCTTTTACCAAGTTACACTGCCTTATTATATAGCCCCAGTGACTGCACTTCTAAAGATGACTCTAGTTAGAATTAACTTTGAAAATACTGAATTTTTAACCTAAATCTATTATTTCTAATCAAGATATTCTACTCATTGCCCATAAGTAGGTTGTAGATTACTTTTTTCAGTAACTGAGTGTGACTCAGAAATTTGCTGGCAATTTTTTTAGGGTTTAGAAGGGAAAAAATAATGGGAATGAAATATACTGGTGACTAGGGATTGTTTTTCCAGTTTCTCAGTTCCTTTGATGGAGAGTATTCATCATGGAAACATTTCATGAAATACACACAGAAAATACTAATATTCCACATTTTATATACTTTTGGAACACAAAGTGTTTAAAAATTTTGTAAATGGGAATTCATTGAGGTACATCTTGGAGGTATTTATTATACGTGGGTAGATGGTGAGTAATTCCCCAGCCACGCTTTAGGCTCCAGAAACTGTGGTCTTTAATTTTAATTTTGGGAGAAAATTTTAGATGTAAAAACTAAGAAAACTATCAACTATAAGGTTAACTTAAGTTAGCATTGGTAAGTGAAGAATGTGAGGTGACAGCAATAGGTAAAGAAAGTCTTTGGTCTGTAGCCATATCTGGGTAATGAGTGGATTGAGTCTAAGACGCTGTACTTTGCTCTCAATCCTGCTCTTTCATCATACTTCAGAAACACTGGTTTTCAATTTATAATATACAGGAGTTCTCTCAGTAGTTTATAGTTAAGGGAATAGGTTAAGATAATAAAATGCCAACCAAATGTTCAGATCTTTGTAAACAACTTTTTTTTTTTTTTAAAGATTTTATTTATTCATTTGACAGAGATAGCCAGCGAGAGAGGGAACACAAGCAGGGGGAGTGGGAGAGGAAGAAGCAGGCTCCTAGCGGAGGAGCCTGATGTGGGACTCGATCCCAGAACGCGGGATCACGCCCTGGGCCGAAGGCAGATGCTTAATGACTGCACCACCCAGGCGCCCCAGTAAACAACTTCTTATTTAGAAAATAGATATCCTTTTTTTTCTGACTGATGGATAATTAATTTTTATTATAGACAATTTGGAAAATACAGTTTACTTTAAAAGATAAGCATGAGATCATAGTCTAATATGGTAGTTGTTTTACACTTAAAAATTAAAATTCATATAAAGGAATACAGCAGCTAGTACCAAAAAATTAAAAAGATAATCAAGAGATAAGTTATTTATTTATTAAATTAACTCTATCAAAAACATATTTTAACATTTTGATGTATATACCACCAATTTTTAAATATATATACTTATATTCATATAGATACATGCATATATTTGTTTGGGATCATGCTACACATATATCTTTATGTTCTATTATAAAGATATTTCAGATATTTTACCAAAAACATGATTTTTAATGACCATTCTTTTTTTTTAACGAATGGTCTATGCAGTAATTCATGAACTAAGGGCACTTTAATACTACAGCCCACATGTGGAACAATAAGGAAGTGTCCTTGGTTTACACTTATACTCATTTTCAGCCCTGCCTGTTATTCCATGGCTTCACATTGCACCATTTCTTTTGCTTATTTTTTGAGTCCTATTTTGGCAGAGAGTAAATTAAGTCTTTTTTTTTTAAGATTTTATTTATTTATTTGACAGAGAGAGACAACCAGTGAGAGAGGGAACACAAGCAGGGGGAGTGGGAGAGGGAGAAGCAGGCTCCCAGCAAAGGAGCCTGATGTGGGGCTCGATCCCAGAACGCCAGGATCACGCCCTGAGCTGAAGGCAGACGCTTAATGACTGAGCCACCCAGGCGCCCCGTAAATTAAGTCTTTTAGGTATAAGTATTAATCATAAGTCAGAGGAAATCATATTTTCATTTTAAGATTCTATAATGTTAGCCACTCCCTTTCCTTTTATTCAGTGTTATAGTTGCACAGTCTCTTTAAGATATCCGTCTTTCTCCCTTGCTCCTCCCCCTTTTTTAGAGGCCTCCTAGAATTTGCAGATAAAACAGTCATGCCCTCTAGAGTTACCATAGTATCCATCTGACTGTCAGATATTGTTCCCAGGATTTCAGAAATGGATAAGGGCATTAAAATCCTCAGTATTGACCTTTCTTTTATTTATTCTTCTAAGTAAATTAGGTTTATACAATTATTTGAAAACTGATTGATTTTTCTTGCCATTCTAAATCATCCCGAATAATAGAGTTGGTAGAGCTATCCTATTTTTGTAATTATTTTCTTTCATAGAGCATTCGGGTCTTTTTGTTAATAATGTGAACACTTGCATTGTTGAATCTCTGCATAACACTTTTTTGTAAACCTTTTTTTTAAATTGTGGTAAGATATATACATATCTTAAAATACATATCTTATATATCATTGCAGCCATTCTTAAGTGTACAGTTCAATGGCATTAAATAAATTCACAATGTTGAGCAGCCAGTAGCTCCGTTTCCAGAACTTTTCATCATCCCAAACCGAAACCCTGTGTCCGTTAAACAATAAGTCTCAAAACCCCACTTCCCCTGTCCTAGGTAACCTCTATTCTACTTTCTTGTCTCTGTGACTTTACCTATTTTACGTACCTCATATAAGTGAAATCATAGATATTTGCCTTTTTTTTGTGTCTGGCATCGTGTTTGCAATGTTCTTCCATATTATAACACATATAGAACTTCATTCCTTTTTGTGGCTGAATAATATTCCACTGTGTGTGTGTGTGTGTGTGTGTGTGTGTGTGTGTGTATTCATTCTACATTTTGGCTATCATAACTAATGCTGCAATGAACATTGACATACAGGTATCTGTCTGACTTCCTGCTTCAATTCTTTTGGTTATGTATGTAGAAACAGAATTGCTGGATCATATGGTAATCTATATTTAACTTTTTGAGGAACTGCCAGACTGTTGTCTACAATGGCTATACCATTTTACATTCCTACCAGCAATGTATAAAGTTTCCAGTCTCTCCACATCCTTGCTAACACTTGTCTTCCCTTTTTTTTTTTTTAATAATAACCATCCTAATGGGTGTGAAATGGTAGCTCCTTGTGGTTTTGATTTGCATTTCCCTAATGATGTGTTGAACATCTTTTCATGTGCATAATGGCCATTTGTGTATCTTCTTTGGAGAAATGTCTATTCAGGTCTTTACCCAGTTTTGAATTGGGTTGTCTTTTTGTTGTTGGGTTGCATATAACACCTTTTTAAAAGTAAAAGGTGCACCATAATAATGCAGACTGTGTTTCTCCCTTCTCAGGATTCCTACAGGAAACAAGTAGTAATTGATGGAGAAACCTGTCTCTTGGATATTCTCGACACAGCAGGTCAAGAGGAGTACAGTGCAATGAGGGACCAGTACATGAGGACTGGGGAGGGCTTTCTTTGTGTATTTGCCATAAATAATACTAAATCATTTGAAGATATTCACCATTATAGGTGGGTTTAAATTGAATATAATAAAATGACATTGGGGAGTAATTATATCTTTCATTTTTTGAGTCTTTGCTGACTACCATGCATAAATTACCTAATCTGAATTTTAAAATAATAATGAGGTAGGTAATATATCCCTGTTTTATGAATAAAGAGCAGTTGAGTAACGTGTTCCAAATTGCATAGATAGTGGTGCTGGAATTGAAACCTAGGTTTGTTGGACTTCAGAACCTGCGCTCTTAACCACTGTACACTAGGGTTGCAAGGCTTTAAGCTAGAGCCATCATAAAAATGAAAACCGTCAACGAAAGTATGCAAAGGTAGTGGAGGTGGTACCACTCAAATCCAGTGTAGTGTAGAATTTCTTGGAACTGGATAAACATTAGCTTTAGATACGAAAAACAAACTCTGAAGTTGTAAAAGATGGAAATATTAAAACAGGTACAGTTTGTAAAGAATCTGGCAAATCTGCATAAAATTGACTACTTTAAAATAATTGTCATTGTATTAAATTTAATTTATATTCTGTTTCTTTGAGGGTTTTTACAGTTTTCAAAAAAGTGCATATTAAATATCCCATTCATTAGCTATGTTCTATAACAGTGAGTTAACCTAGTTAAGAGGTGTAACATTTTAATACATTTCTTACAGCATGTTTCCTTTGTCGTCTAGTGACAGAGGAAAAGAAATTTGAATGGGTGACAGTGTTTTTGTAGAATAGTAAATAGGTGTCCATATATTAAGCTATAAAGTTTACTTAGGTATTGAGTAGAGGAACTGGGAATATGAACCAGTTCTGACTCCATTGTCTACTTATTCCATGCTGTATCTTTGAAATTCACTTAAAATTGTGAAATAATATAATTTTACCTCAAATATAGAGTTTCTGCACATCTTATTGAAAAAAATCAACATGTAGAAGGGCTTTTAACGGAATAAACAGCATAATAATGTCAGTGTTATCCACATAGAAATCAGAATCTTTCCACTTGGTGCTCTCTTTTTTGAGAAAGATAGTGAAAATTATGTCAGTGTTGTAATCCATGTTTCTGTAAAAACATCTTTAATTCTATACATGTACATTTAATAACATATGTTTCTAAGATTATAATTTTAAAAATTAGGCACAGCACATTTTTAGCCTAGAATTTTTTCAATGTTTTCTCTTTTATCATTGTGACCAACCTGCATATAGACCTATTAGATTGTAGTTTTACCATATTTTTTGGTATTTTATCTTTTAAGAGACATAGAAATTCTCTGTTTAAATTGGAGAAAAAATAGAAGGAGAAGCAAGGAAAATTTGGTGTGGTTGGAAACTAGGAATTACATTAAATGTCTTCTTTCAGCCATATTTTATAAGACAGAATTATGGACAATTTTTGAAAGATTTATTTTGTTACTAATGTCTCTGCTATAACTTTTTTTTCCATCCCCAGAGAACAAATAAAAAGAGTTAAAGACTCTGAAGATGTACCTATGGTCCTAGTAGGAAATAAATGCGATTTGCCTTCTAGAACAGTAGACACAAAACAGGCTCAGGACTTAGCAAGAAGTTATGGGATTCCTTTTATTGAAACATCAGCAAAGACAAGACAGGTAAGTAAAATTGTAATAAATATGAATCTGTTCTCTGTAAACTATATCAAGTAATTTTAATTATGGTATTTGTTAACATATATTCTGGAAACATTTTGAGGGCAGGAAGGCAAGAACATTGGTAAATGTACATACCTGATAGCATAACTGTTACATCATTTAATGTAACTTAATTTTTCTTTCCATTATGCCAAAATAAAACAATGTTTATTTGGTAAATGTTCTCTTCAGGATATGAAAGAGCAGCAGTTTTTAATCCAGTGTCCATGGTATTACTTTTGGCTTTGGTTTCTTTCCACATTGAATATTTCTCTTCAACTCAGCACATCTTACATTAAGCATTCAAGAAATGTAGGAATTTTTTTTTTTAACTGTTATATTTATAAAGTCAAAGAACGGGGGAACAAATACTGATTTCCTATTTTAGAAGTGTTTTGAAGAGTATTATGTCATGTGTTTCTAGATTAAGTTTTATTGTATTTGAAGACTTTTATTTTGGTAGAATTAAAAATTTTTTTTTATTAACATATAATGTATTATTTGTTTCAGGGGTACGGGTCTGTGATTCATCAGTCTTACACAATACACAGCACTCACCACAACACATACCCTCCCAAATGTCCACCACCCAGCCACCCCATCCCCTTACCCCCTTTTGGTAGAATTTTTTTAAAGCTATATTTGTTTTTGGAGAAAGTTTTCATTAAAGCAAAAGGATACTTAGAACGCAAGTCGAAATTCTCAGTTATTCATTTACTGTGTTGTTCTGACAAAAATTAATGCCAGATTAACTCTGAATTTTGTTTCAAAATTTATCTTCATTTTTTAAAGTAACTTTTTTCTAGGTAAAATAATTTCAGTTGACATTATTTAACCTATTTGTACGAAATGAAGAGTTTAACATATAGAAAGAAATTCTAGAAAGGAATACATAACAATATGATGGAATATAATTTTCATATACTAAGAAAGATCAATTTATATTCCATACAAGATGAACGTTTATTTTGGGCTTTGCTAGTTACATGTACCTGTGAACCCAGAAAACCAGTTTTGTGGAATTTAACTTCTGTAATTGCTAGGAAGTAAGAAAATTGATGAACAACTCATTACATGTTTAAACTTATAAAAACAGGTATTCTGTAACTTTCACTGAATTTTTAAAGGGGTAAAAATTTTAAAGTAAACCATCATTCAGCTAGTGTATATGTCTGTTTCCCTGGTGGAAGATCATATGTACTGCTTCCTGATTGTACAAATTTGATACACACTGAAGAAATAGTGAATTCTATTTTAAGTCTTTTTGGGGGGATTAAAAGCTGAATTTCTATAGTTTGATTATAGTACAAATATCTCATTCTAAAACCTGATTTATAGGTTAAAGAAAGAAGTTGGTATATACCACTTCACTTTAGAGGAATTAAGATTTCATTCAAATCCATTCCCAGGTCCCAGAGACTGGGAAAAGTTTGTTTTTGTTTTCTTTCTACTGGTCTTCTCTAACCAGACTTCTTTATGTCCTTATAGAGAAGGTACTCAGAAAACATGATTATAATATTTATAACTTTTCTCCCAGCATTTTTTATGAAAATGTAAAATACAAGGAACTTTATTGAAAACATTTGTCAACATACTGCTGCCTACTAAATCATATCATTAACATTTTATTAACTTGCATTATTTGTAACTTTTAAGATACTTTTTAGACAATATTACTTAATATTTTAGTTTACATTTTATTAAAAAAAAAGGAAAACTAAGATTTTGCCTAATGTAAAGGGTTGCAAATAGAGTAGGGCTTCTTATATTTAATATGCATATGAATGGACTAGGCTTCTTATTCAAATCCAGATTCTTATCAATGGGTTCAGGTTGGGACCTGTGATCCTGCTTTTTTAACAGCCTCTCAGGTGATGCTGATTTTGGTACATGGACCACACTTGGAGTAGAAAGACAACAGAAGACAGTAGAAACGAGTTGTCTGTTATTCTGACAATGTTGCCCTCTACTTAAGAGCCTAGAATAGCTGTGTCGTCTTGTTAGTTACTACCTAAGAAGTACTAGCTTATTCTTACTGTTTGACATTCATGCTTTAATATACCACAGCATTCATAATAATCAGAAAATTACCTGGATTCCCTTTAAAGTAGATTTTGTAGGTTTTATACAGTTTTGGGAGTGGGTAGAGAAGGTGAATGTAGTATGTATGATATGGAAGTCGAATAATTTCAATTTGCTTTGTAGACATTTATGTAGATCATCTAATTAAAATATAGAGTAATATAAAGGAATACTTGCAGTACTTTATTTCTTCTAATGCTCAGCTTTTCTTATATGTATAACCTATTTTATTTATATCTTTGTATAATTTATGTTGCTAAACTATAACCGAGATATTTTAGTTTCTGATCTTTGATTTCTTTTTATTTCATGGACTTGTTGATTTGCCTTTCAAAAGTTTATTCATCTTCCTCTGTTGAAATTAATTTGATATTTGCATGCTTTTGGAAAACTTTAAAGAGCTATTCCAAGTAATTGTGGAGATTATGATAATATGTAAATTTTTATAAATTTTACATTTCCAGTTTTTGTGCAAATTTGAAGCCCTGTTTTCTGCGGAGTATTTTGTTGCTTATCTGCTATTACTGATTTGTTGTTTGAGCAAACTAAATATGCATACTCTTGTTGAATTTTATCAGCAGCTACTTGTTTCATACCCTAAGTTTTAATCTTGAGCATGAACCTAAAACACAAACACCGAAAAGAATTATTTATATTCCGGTTGGCAGGAAAAAGACAATCATTAGAAGGACCAGACAATAAGTGTTTTAAACTTTGGGGGCCATAACTGATATTTGTAGCAGTTTTTTTTTTTTTTCTTATAACCCTTTAAACATGCAAGAATCATTCTTAGATTGTGGCCAGTACAAAAAATAGGCCATGGCTACATTTGGCCTGCGGGCTGTAGTGTGCTGATGCCTGATTCTCTGGGGAACTGTATTGTTTGATTAGATGCTAGAAGTTAGGTCAGACGTTAGACTTAAACTTTACAGGCTAACAGTAGTAATTTTAAAATAAAACTTAGATATTTTGTGAAAGGGAGATAGTAGTTTTACGCTAGTACTTTTTAAGACAGGATTGCAGAATATATATTTTATTAAATTAATTACTTACTGTAGTTTTAAAAAGCCCATCATATGGGATAGAATATAATGAATTACATATTTTTTACATTATTTTAGTCCCCATCTGAAAGGCCAGAGTAATTTTTATTTTCTGCTAGTGTGCTTTATGTGGCCCCTATGTTCCAAGTATATAAAGATTCTACCTACTTCACATTTATCTGGATAGTTTAGTAATTGCCATATTTTTCTGGCCTCATTGGGTAGTGCATGCAGTGTTGGCAAAGACTGCTGAAACCAAAACATTGACACCATGGTAATCAGCTGTGTGTTTTCCAGTCTGCTAAAATCAGAATTGGGGAGGGTTCGGGAAAGCAGGATTCTTAGCGTATCTGCTACTCCTGATTCAGCTCTTTTACTTTCTGGAGGTCTCAACTTGAGCATAATGTGAAAATTGGTTTTACAGATTTAAAAATGTTGAGTGATTAATTTCCTGGTTCTTGTTAATTTCTAGATACTTAAAATTAGTTGTTAGAAGACCTCTTTTAAGGAAAGCTTTTGGTCAAACTGTTCTGAAGCAAACCAAATAAAAAACCTCCTTATGTGCCATATTTCTGTTAGTAGTTGAGTTTGTGTCATGAGATAAATATTTTGAACTTTAGCTTTTTTATGAGTTAAAAATAAAACAGTAACTGAGCACCTCCTGTGTGCACCATGCATTAACCTCCCAAGTTAGTGGTATCGCTGCATTTCAGTAGTACCTGAGATGGACTATAGTTTGGCAAGGTTTCTTGAGAAATTCATCAATATAGAATTTTTTTAAAGAATATATCTAGTTTCTCCCATTCCTGTCCCCCAAGAAGGCTAGTAGTCTTGTTATCTGTCTATATTGAGGGTATTTGAAGTGTTATTTCCTTGAAGTGTCTTCAAGAATTTTTCTTGATAATAAGCCACTCAACAGGAACTTTAGAATGAAATCATTTAGTGAAAGCATTATAGGCACCAGAATATAGGATGATACTATTTGTTGACAGTTTCTTTTCTGGTACAGAATGCTCTATTTCCTTAGTCTTACAAGTGTGTTTTTAGATAATAGCTGAGCTGAAATTATTGTCAAATCTCTTGATATAAAAACAATTTACACGTATGAACTTGTACACTCTTGTTCCTACATATTTTCAGTTCTGAAAGTTTAGTAAGTGGTGTTGGAAAATGAATATATGTGGCAATAAGCCATATTCTCAAGAATAAATCATTGAGTGCCAGTTAAGAGCTTAGCAGCTAGCTACATGGGTATTGAAAATCTGTTTCAGCTAAAAATTACACGTTTTGGAGTATGAAACCAGTATTCTTCGGTAGTGCCAGTGGCATAAGGTGCACACAAGGATAGATAATGTTCTCTTGATGTCGTATGACTTTTAAAGCATATTATCAAGAAATGAGAAGTAATTTAAGTCTGAGAAAATATGGTAAATAACTGACTCTTTAAAATCTAATAAAATTTCCTCTTAGTAAAAATAAGAAATGACCAGAGTCACTCTGGAAGAACTATTTCTCAGTGTTAATTATCTTAGCCACTCAGGTCCTAATGCTGAATTCTTGGTGGTGGGAAGTAATCACTTCTTTTTAATTATTGGCCTCCAATTCTCTCTCTGCATTGCTGGAAACAAAAATCATATATTCTGTACTGGTGATGGGGATGCACACACTTAAAAAGTAGACACGTTCAAACTGATTTTAGAAATAAGTTACAATCAAAATTTGCTTCTGCTAAATTAGTGGAGGACCAAAACCCTGTCCTCTCCCCCCAGCATGTTTTACCTGACTTGTAATTTTTTTTTAAAAAGGAATAAGAGTTTACATTCTTAAAAAATATGAGCTTTTACCTGGTTTGTTTTGTGTGTGTGTGTGTGTGTGTGTATGTATACACTTATAAGTGTATATATATATATTTTTTAATTTCTTGCATTGATTTTTGAATTAAAAGAGAATCATTTATGAAAATATCTTAAATGCCAGCTCATACTATAGATTTTACATGTTTTACAGGAGTCATTTTAATGCCTTAAATTATCTTATGTAATGAGAATTTCTAATATATAATTTTTTAAGGACTTAAAAGTAAAAATAAACCCTTTCCTCTTGAGGATGATAAATACAAAATACTAAAAGATTTGTATACAAGCACAAGTGGCTATCTAAAGTACCAACGTATTTAAATAATTTCAGAAAATGGTTAGAAATTTTTGTTTTGTAGTTGACTTAGCTAGCTGGCTAGCTAGTTGAGTAAATTGATTCCATTAAAAAAGAGATGCGAATTTTCTTGGGCTATTATGATTTTCATATTAGATAGCTGAATAGAAATACATCACTGGATGGTTATAAATAACTTGAGGTGTACATTTTAATATATAAACAACATATTTAAATGCCTATTAACTGAAGCTTAATTTTATGAATTTTTAAGTTTTACTTCAAAGGTAAACTACTGAACTCCACTGAAGCAGTTCTTAGTATATTCTTGATATATATATTATTATTATTAATATATAATTATATATTAAAATTAATATACACTAAAAATTGAGGTGCATTTCCCCCCCTTAACTATTAAATGCAATGAATATGTGATAACTTCTGCATGCAAAAATTAAACTGTAGCTATTAATTTACTTCAGTTAATATTTAAATGGCCAGTTCTCTGTGCCTGATTGAATTTTAAACTACAAATCATATTTTTGATATATATTAGCTTTCTAGGTACTGGGTCCATTTTGTCACATTTGATTCATAAAAAGACTGATGTTACCAAGCCCAGAGAGTTAAAATATACAAATCTCCATAGTAAGTAATTCATTTTAAAAATTAAAAACAGATTAGGCTTAAAATTAAATGTACAATAAAATATTACCAGCCTTTCTAAATACTTATATTTTCTTTTAGAAGAATAAACACAATCATTAATCTTTTAAATTACTCCGTACATGTATATTAATATTTGTGTGATTTATCTTTAGATGTAGCTTCAACTTTTGGTGGTATGTTTTCTTAGACAAACTTAGGAGCACAGTTAACTGGATACTATGTCCCCTTTGGCTACTGCCTACTTTTCTGGACTGGAAAACACATTGAAAACTTGGATCTCCATATGGCCATATGTGATTGTGTTTGTTGTCATCGCTTTCTTACTGTGGCATTAAGCAGAAGTCCCTTTTCTCCCTTTAGAGTATTTAAATTAGAAGGTATGAAGCCAGTATAATCAGATACTGTTCTAAAAATTATTTTTAAGACTTCTTTCTAATAAAGAAAGAAAATGCAGTGTTAACTATTTTGTGTGTATACTTTAAACAATTCATGGTATTTTCATATTATGGTAAACCGCCCTCATGTAGCATTTTTATTTAAATAATGTAGCTATCCACCCACGAAAGCCCCAGTCTCAGCTCCACTTGTGGACTCTAGAAATTGGCTGGACAGTGTTTTAATTGCAGATAGAACTCAAGATTCCAGTCTCTTGACCCAACTTTATTTCGAGTTATTTTGTGTGTGTGTGTGTGTGTGTGTGTGTGTGTGTGTGTGTGTGTGTGTGTTTTAACTTTAAATATCCCTTTTGTATTATTTTTCTCCTCATTCCCCAGGTAGGGCAGGGTGGGAGAGGTAGGGACTCTTGTTTTTCCTGAGTCAAATAACAAATCTAACTTCAGGTTAAGCTTGGATTAATTCCATGACTAGCAAACTAAAATGATTATGCATTAATTGATACACAGATACTAATAATATACATGTTTAGGTTTTTCATAATCTCCCCTAATTCCTAATTAAGATTTTTAAAAAATTCTAATTCCATTATAAAACAAAAATGATATTAAAGAACAAACCAGGATTCAAGCCCATATTTTAAAACTTCATCCCCAGTTTTATTCAAATAATCTCATGTCTGTTTTAAAAAAGAAATTCTCAAGTAAAGTTCATAATTTCAAACTTCTTACACAAGGCTGTCCCAATAAATTACTATTACCAATGAAACAGACTTTAAAGAAGTTGTGTTTTACAATGCAGAGAGTGGAGGATGCTTTTTATACATTGGTGAGAGAGATCCGACAATACAGATTGAAAAAAATCAACAAAGAAGAAAAGACTCCTGGCTGTGTGAAAATTAAAAAATGCATTGTAATGTAATCTGGTAAGTTCAGCATATTAATTTTGGCAGAAAGCAGATGTCTTTCAAAGGTAACAAAGTAGCAACCACTTTAGAACTACCTAGGTGGGGGATTCTGATTTGAAGTATTAAAAGATAAGAAATTAGTAGTTTGTTTCCATAATTAGTACATTTATTTTAAATTTAATGTGTATTAATTATAATTGATGCAGTTTTGATAGCTGTAGACTACATATGTCATCGGGTCTAGAAAGAAAAAAGAAAGGAAACTGCATAAAGTAGTAAGGTTGAATGGTCCAGAAGGTGGGGAAGGGCCTACTCTTAAAATATATTCTTTCTTTCTGACATTCTGCGAGCAAATACTTGTTCTGCGTATGTGCTCTACGGCATCAACATCATATTTTTACCCAAATAAGAAACCTGGAGTCTTGAAATGACTCTAACATCCCTCTTTTGCACTCCCATTTGGAGGCAACCACAAATTTCTTCGATGTTACATTTTGACTTTTATCACATCGTTAGTTCAGGTCCCGGTCATTTCTTTTTGGGACTCTTATATCCTCTTATTTGGTTTACCTGTTGCTGCCTTTATTCACAGTGCAATTGGAGAAATAGACTTAAAAGAAATCTCATTCTCTTTTCTTTAAAGTCCAGTTACTGACTTCCTGTTACCTGTGGAATAAAATCTCAAACTTCAAAGTATGTTATAAATGTCTTTTAACATCTTCCTACCCTTCTAGCCTTTGGCCTTATCCCTAAAAACTCCCTGCCTGAAGTTTTCTTTTGTTGGTGGGTTTGTTGTTGTTGTTGTTGTTGTTATTGTTTTAGTCCTTACATAAGTAAGCACCATGTTATTTCTTACCTTCTCTTTAGTCTTGGCTATTGCTCTTGGTTGGAATGCCAGTATAGTTTAATCCATAGTCTTATTAATTAGCTAACATTTTTTTCATGATTATTTTCCAAGAATCTTTCTTTATAGCCTTAGACTAGGCATAATGCTCTTCCTGTGTATTCCCAATACACTGTTCTTAACTGTTACGTGCTTGCCATGTTAAATTGAAATAACCTCTTTTATGTTTGATTCCTATACACTAGAGTCTTAGCCACAATCATGTATTTTTAATATTTGTGTGACGATGACCTAACAAGGTTCCTGGTACATAGTAGCTGCCCATTTGGATTTATTGAGTGGAAATTCTCAGTTTCCTTTTTTTTTTTTAGATTTATTTATTTATTTTAGAGAGTACGTGTGCTTCGGCATGCACACAGTGGGGGAGAGGGAGAGAGAGACTCTGTGCTGAGCATGGAGCCTGATGCAGGGCTCCATCTTATGACCCTGAGATCATGACCTGAGCCCAAATCAAGAGTCTGACTCTTAACCTACTGAGCCACCCCGGTGCCCCAGTTTTCCTTTCCACACCAACTCATATTAAATTTGGTCTTGCTCAGAAAAAATTTCACTCAGTAGTTTTTATTATGTGAATTTAAGGTCTGAAGTAATTAGTGTATCTCCCAAAAACATAAAATGTACATCTGAATAATAGATTCAGTCCCAAAAGATAGATGCTATACTATTCTGCTAACCTCAGAAGAATAAAGCATGACTGGCATTAATTTTTATTGAGACTTATGAACTCCTAATATTTTTTGAGTATCATTGTATAGAGCAATATGTTAATTTAGAAGCTCTGTATAATTTAACATTGCAATGCTATCTGAAAAATTAAACTTTTTAAATAACAGTAGCCATGATTTAAGTGGTGGGTTTTTTAAATTTTTTCCTCCTATTGTCTTATTGGTGAGTGATTTTTAAAGTACAACTATTTAGAATAAAGTAAGTTTTGCACTTAAACTGTTTTTAAAAACAAAAGTGGAAGCACATGATTTTCTAAGATTTCTTATTTGTGACTGTGTAGTGTGACTGTCAAGTAATTGGTGGGCATGGTGAATTGAATCCTTGTTTCTTCAG
Source organism: Ursus americanus (assembly GCF_024610735.1). Taxonomy (NCBI): domain Eukaryota; kingdom Metazoa; phylum Chordata; class Mammalia; order Carnivora; family Ursidae; genus Ursus; species Ursus americanus. Next base: position 24,310,347 of record NC_142151.1, on the reverse strand, counting down.
TGGGCATGGATAGCATTTAAATAAAAAAGTGTACTTGGTAATACTTAAAATTTTAAATAAAAATAGTTTTACAAAATTAATTTGACAATAATAAATATATACAAATTAGTTTTTCTTAGTCCTAAAATGGTTGGGTTTCAGCAAAATTACTGGGATAATATTTTTGTCTTTTATATGCATATATGAAAATGACTAGTTCCCATATGGAAAAAAGGAATTCAGTGCCCTGTTTCTACTAATTATAACCTGTTCCTAATCATTGAAATTATTTAACTTTAATAAGTTACATAAAAGAGTTCAATATTAAGAAAGAATGCAGTATTAACCTATTTGTCAGAATCTTAGAAGAAGAAGGTAATGTTAACAATTCTGTTTTCATTGTCTCCTAAATACTTCTGTCTTGTCTTCACCTTATAATGTGTCTTCTCTATATCCATATCATGGTTTTTCATTTTATCTGCTTCACCATTTTAGTATCATTGACATTTTTCTTCATTATAAAAGCAGTTGAAGTGGAGTAGACTACATAAGTTTGTATGTGTGAGCAAAGGAAATTTGTGAAGGGTGGGGGAGTTGGACTATATCTAGATCCTCTTTTAAGATTCCATACCATTCTCAGGATTTATGATTATAAATTAGTTGGGTTGGTGAGCTATAAAATAATTATTCTTTATTATATCGTTGGAAGTTTTGCTTTCTGTTATTAAAAGGGTTAGCATGAAGGTTTATCTATATTAAGTCTCAATTGTATTGCTAATAAATTATATTTTATCACTTTTCCTCTCTCCTTTGGGTAAGGGAAAAGCATGTGTGTGTCAATAATGAATGATATCAGAAAGTGGAGAATGTCAGTGAGTGCAGTTTGGGTGTTTTATTGGGGACTTTTTTCACTTAGACGTCACACAAAAATTCTGGTTTTTATCCTAGAACTATTTATTTACTTATTAAAAGATTTTATTTTTTTCAAGATTTATTTATTTTAGAGAGAGAGAGAACCAGGAGGGGAAGGGCAGTGGGAGAGAAAAATCCTCAAGCAGACTCCCCGCTGAGAGGAGAGCTTGATGTGGGACTTGATCAGCCTGAGCTGAAATCAAAAGTTGGATGCTTTACCTGAGCCACCCAGGCGCCCCTTAAGAGAGAGAGAGAGATTGGGGCATGTGGGGAAGGGCAGAGGGAGAGGGAGAGAATCTCAAGCATACTCTGCACTCAGCAGGGAGCCAATGGTGGGGCTTGATCTTGCAACCAGAGATCATGACCAGAGCCAGAATCAAGAGTTGGTCGCTTAACCCACTGAGCCACCCAGGTACCCCTACAACAGTTTAAACCTAAACAAGCCTGTCATTCCTGCTGTGTTTCTTTAAAAATATTGATAATATTTTTCTGATTTTTTAGATCTTTTGTGAAAATTAGTTAAAATGTAACTTGAATGAAAATGCCCTGAATTAATTTTATTATTTTGAAATATTAATTGTAAAACATCTTAGTAGTGTAGTAAAAGAGAGATCCTATCACTGTTAAATTTTTAAATTTTAAATTATGTTCAACATAACTTAACGTATTTATATGAATATTCAACAGAAGTGGTTAAAATGAGTAAAAACCTGATTTTCATTGTTCTTAAAGTGGCTTAATTTATACAACTTTATTTGCTGGGTATTTGATTTGTTCTTAGGACTCCCTCTAGTGTCTCTGTTTGAAAGCATCATTAGGTTAACAGGCTTAAAAATAATTACTGTTCCATTGAACAGATTTTTAAATATATAGAGGATCATACTTTTTAAATTTCTTTGTTTTCCCATTTTTTATTTTGCTTTTATATTTAACTTGCTTTTTAATGGGGTCATGACAGGAATTGACTTCTATAATCTTGTATAATTTCAGTATTGTAGGGTTAAAATCTCCTGTTCTGCTACCACTTTGAGTGCCATTTTCCACCTTCTGAATTATTAGGTTAAAAATTATTCTGACTTGAAATCACTTTCAGCCATTACTTATTCAGATACCTTGCTTCGATCAGGAATAGATGTACCAAAATGACCAAATGGAAATTTCTTTGAAGATACAGCATTTGGCTTTATATGACAAACTTTTGAATACATAATATATTAAAACTAACTTAAACCATAATAAATAAAAGAGAATCTTCTCCAGATTGGTAACTATACCACCATTTAAATGATTTAGCTCATTTCTCTACAAATCTGAGGTATTACATTTTTCAAACTGTTGTGTATTACCTTTGGAGTCACTTTAAGTTTCTATATGTTAAGTATATGAGTTGAAACCAATGCCTTAATATATATTATTTGAAAGCTGAAAGGATATTTGAATACTGTTTACTTCTTGGGGCTTATTTAAATCTAATGGATTTTAGTAAGTATTGAACCCAGAGCTCAAATATTGTTACTGAATATTTATGAAAATAATATGTACTTGCATGGCTTATATCTAATATCTAGAAACTCTGGGATAACTAAGTGTAAATGTATATTCACACACAGAAAAACACACACAGGTGCATTTGGATTTTGGTGACAAAGTGTGCCAGTATAGAAAAATGAGTAGCAAAGTAAGTTCTGGGAAAAAGTTATTTGTTCAGCTTATGTAAGATTGTGTACATTGACTTTCTTTGCCTTCTGTGAAAATTAGTGTTCCTATTTATGATATTGATGAAATATTCAGGAAGAAAACATTATAAGAATCCTAGAAGTCTGATACTTATTCAGTTGCCTAAAGAGAAATGTAAAGTCCCTTATTTATCATTATTAGAGTTCCCATTAGTCATCTATCCTTTCTGTTATCTGTATACCTCAATCCATCATATATACTCACATTTTAATACTTGTTATGTGTTTCAGGGTGTTGACGATGCCTTCTATACATTAGTTCGAGAAATTCGAAAACATAAAGAAAAGATGAGCAAAGATGGTAAAAAGAAGAAAAAGAAGTCAAAGACAAAGTGTATAATTATGTAAATACAATTTGTACTTTTTTCTTAAGGCATACTTAAGTAAAAGTGGTAATTTTTGTACATTACACTAAATTATTAGCATTTGTTTTAGCATTACCTAATTTTCTGCTCCATCCAAACTGTTAGCTTTTATCTTGAATGCTTATTTTAAAATGACAGTGGAAACTTTTTTCCTCTAAGTGCCAGTATTCCCTGAGTTTTGGTTTTTGAACTAGCAATGCCTGTGAAAAAGAAACTGAATACCTGAGATTTCTGTCTTGGGATTTTTGGTGCATGCGGTTGATTACTTCCTATTTTTCTTACCAATTGTGAACTTTGGTGTGAAACAAATTAATGAAGCTTTCGAATCATCCCTATTCTGTGTTTTATCTAGTCACATACATGGATTAATTAATTATAACCGCAGTTGAGATTTCATGATTGGTTTTACTGAAACATTGAGGGAACATGAATTTATGGGCTTCTTGTAGATTCATCTTGTAGGTATAATGTCCTATAGTTTCAGTCACCCTTAATGAATGTAAAGTTACACTGTTCACAAAGGTTTTCTCCATCTTTTCACTGCTATTTGTCATAGTCACGCTCCCTAAAATATTATATTTTTTCTATAAAAAGGGAAAAAATGGAAAAAAATAAAAGGCAATGGAAAATATTAAAAGGCATTTACTTTCCATATTAGATAAATTCCTATAATACTCTGAATAGCTTTTCCTGTTAAGGCAGACCCAGTATGTAATGAGGATTATAGTGACCATTTTGGGACTGTATTTACATGCTACTAAATTTTTGTATTAATTGAAAAAATTTTAACATGTATAAAAAATTCCCATAGGAATTAAATATAGTCTCCGTGTGTCAGATTGCTCTTTCTTAGTATAACTTTAAATCTTTTCTTGATCTTCAGTCTTAGAAAATAGTTTTAATTCTGGTAGTGACGTTAAAGATTATTTGGGCCAGTTAGCTTTAGTAGATATTAAAGAGACCAAGGTGGCAAGGCCAGGCGTGGTGTGAACCTTTGAGCTTCATTAAGAGTTTCAGAGTACGGACTGCATCCCTGCGGTCTCCCAGTGTTGTCATGCATTGGGTGGTCAAAGTGGGGATGAGGAGAGTTTGGATAAGATGCATCCTCACTGTGTGGTGGTCCTGCTGACAGATCAGGAACATCACTTTTGTTTTAAAAAAAAAAACAAAAAACTAGAACTTTTTAAAAACATTATTTCAAATAAGATTTCGGGGTAGGGGGTGGCAAGACTTTAATTTTTTTTAAACAATGAAGTGAAAAAGTTTCAAAATCTTTAGTATTGGCTAGTTCTCAGCACTGGCTAAAGTAACATTTCATACACACAAGTATGGTCCATATTTAAGAATATCTAATACTTAAATAATAAAATAATAACAATGATTCTTTCAGTGCTTTTAAAATGTATTTTTAAATATCTGAAATGAGATGGTGTATTGAGGTGAAGAGATCACTGGACTAGGAGGAAGGTGACTTAAATTCTAGTTACATGTCTTTTACAACTTCAGTTTTGGGCAAATCACTTACTATCCATTTCTTCATGTTAAAATAAGTCATCTCAAAGGCTATAGCTAGCATTACAACTATGTGATTTACATTCAGTTTACATAAGGATATATCTATCTGTCAATCTCAGCACAATCTGTAACTTTTTAACTGTGTTATTATCTTCAGCGCCAGTCTCAGACAAAGTTGTGCAAGAGGTGAAGTTTATTTTTGAGTATCTGTTCTCCAGTAGCAGTACTCCTCTCCCATATTAGTGTCACCTTGCCTGCCTACCCTTCTACATGCCCCATGACTTGACGCTTTTTTTTTTAATACTTCTAATTCCCCTAACCTCAAGATTTGTTGCTGCTTTGGATATCTCCATGAAGGCTTCCCATCAAGTCACATTAGTCAGGCTCAACATAATCTGACAGATACTGTAGTAGGATTTGACCTAATAAACTAATTTTCAGATGGTAGCTATAGCAATTTAATTTTGATCCTTTGAACATCATCTCTTTGCTACCTGGTCTACTAGTGACTAAGTAGGAAAAGTAGGAATTTTCATACCTGCTGTGAATAGACAGACCCTATCCAGTAGAATTTAATAAATTTAATTCAGAAATACTGAAAGATTTCCTTAGATAATCTAAAACTAGGACTAGCCCTGGTAACAGTGATACATTCCATTATTTTAATAAGTAAAATCTTCTTACAATGAAAAATACTTTAAAATTTAATTCATAAAGCTTACTTTTTAGCAGAATTAATTTATACAGCAAAAATCTGAGTGCCTGTTGGATGCCAGGTACTACACAAGGCACTGGGGATATTACGGTATCCCCAACGAGGGACATAATCCCTCTCCTTATGTAGTGCTGATATTTTAGAGTGGTCTGTAATATCTTAGGCATTTGGCACATGACCCAGAGATAACATATGAATATTTTAGTTTGGCAAAGTAGGGAGATAGTCTCTAAGGTTTCTTCCAGATCTAAAATAATTGTTTTGCTCTGATTCCAGTAAAGCGGTTTAATCAAGCTACTTTATATAAATCACTTTACTTCATTATTTTAAAGGAATAAACTTGACTATATTTTTTATTTGGGATAATTATGTGATTTTGTTGGGACAGTTGTAGTACACATTAAATCATATGTCAGATGATAACATTAAAATTCCCAAGTGTGTAATATTGTAGTTGGTCTCTTTATATCATAATTAAAATAGACTTAAATATTGAATTCAAAAATAGTTTCATTTATCTGGGTGTGAATAAACAGATGCCTGAACTAATTCACAGAAAAGGAAATTTCTGTGTAAAAATCAGTCCAACTTGTGAAATGCTATGCTAAACTACAGGTTTATGGAACATTATCTAGATCGGGTGTTAAGACTTTATATAGTACTTCCTCTTGTTTCTACACAAGAGAAAGAAATGGCCATACTTCAGGAATTGCAGTGCATAACTGAGGGATTTTTAGGACTCTTGAATTTTTAATGTAGCTGGGCAACTTTTTTTAGGCAGTGGTAATTATCCTTTATTATGTGAATTTTGAATGGTTTGACAAAAGGTTTGTTTTTGTAGAGATTTTAAAAGGGGAGCGATAATCCTAGAAAAATATTATGTAATTATTACGGCCTTAAAGATAAAAATCCTTGGAGTTGAAAAAATTGCTAAATTACATAGTCTTAGACATTAACATGTTTGTGGAAGAATGTAGAAGAAGTAGGTAGTATAATTTGAGTGAATATTCCCAGTTAGGAATTCTAGGCTCTGTTTTAACTGAGTCACACTGCATAGGAATTTAGAACCTAACTTATACAGGTCATCAGAATCTTTGCCACCATTGCACAATTTTGTCCTAATATATATAGAAAGTTTGTGAGGCATGTTCAGTTGCAGTTTGCATAAGTTCATCTCATTTGTGTTCCAGTGATTTTTTTCTTCTAACCATTTTTTTTCTAAACAATACACGTTTTTTTGGTAGGCAATAAAAACTGTCATTTCCATTGTCAAAAAGTAATTTCTTGGTAACTGAATTAATAGTTTTTAAAAAACCAGTTACTTTAAAACTGAATTTATATTTAATAGCATGAAACTTGCATTGAGAAATTGAACAGCATACAACTGGTAGCTGTAAATTCCTTCAGAAAATGAAAATCATTTCTTCCTAAAGATATTATTTACATCAGTTCTTGAAGAATAGTCATAACTAGATTAGTAAATATTTTTAGTTTAATAGTTTTAAGTGCCTGTTTGGGATGATGATAGGCAATTTAGATGAATTTAGGAAAAAACAAAGTTCTTACTTACAGAAATTCCATTACAGAGGGTCCCCCTCCCCATAAGCTAAATGGGTTATGTAATGTTTTATCCAGAAGTTTCCAGTTCCACTGTCTTGTGTTTTCATGTTGAAAATACTTTTGCATTTTTCCTTTGAGTGCCAATTTCTTACTAGTACTATTTCTTAATGTAACATGTTTACCTGGAATGTATTTTAACTATTTTTGTATAGTGTAAACTGAAACATGCACATTTTGTACATTGTGCTTTTTTTTGTGGGACATATGCAGTGTGATCCAGTTGTTTTCCATCATTTGGTTGCGCTGACCTAGGAATGTTGGTCATATCAAACATTAAATTTAAAAATGACCACTCTTTTAATTAAAATTAACTTTTAAATGTTTATAGGAGTATGTGCTGTGAAGTGATCTGAAATTTGTAATATTTTTGTCATGAACTGTACTGCTCCTAATTATTGTAATGTAATAAAAATAGTTATGGTGACTATGATAGTGTGTACTTCTTGACGTAAATTTCAAACATTTGCCCCACAGTTGATATGGAATAGCTTATAAGCCACAGACACTGTATTAGTGAATCTTTTGCAGCTTATACATTTATGTTCTTTATTTGCAAAGGGTGCTGTGAACATTATGTGAACGTTTAAGTGTTTGCTTAAAACCATGTTAGATTTAGGTCCATTACTGTGTTAACTCATTTAGAAGTAGATGCAAAACACATCTGCCTTAATGATGAAAGAACAGAATAACATTATTTATTACTTTTTATCAGTAAAGGTAATTGATACACAGCAGGTGATTTGTTTTAAGACCCAAAGGGAGCCAGCAGCAAAATTAATAATGGAAGATACTAAACAGGTATATATAATGCCAGTCACTGGCAGCCTACTTCAAAATCAGAAATAATCTTACCCCATACATATTACTTCTATAACTGCACTTAAATCATTACCATGTGCTATTTGTTTTGTGGTGAACCTTGAATTTGTGCTGTTAATGTACCAAATATGCTCAAAAATAAGGTGGTACTCCTTCAAAAGTTAAGGGAAAGAAATGTGCAAGAAATTATTTTGCTTAGTTAAATGTATTAAATGAGATTCTCTTGTCAGTAAAATGGGGAAATGGGCTTAGAATAACTGGTAAAAAAAATCATTGAGCTCAAAATATTTTAAGTACATTATATTTTCATTCAAAATTGGGTACTCATTAATTTTTAATTTGTAGTTGGCTATATTGCTGATTTTGTATAAAAATTAAAGGGTTGCTGATAAAGCTCTGTGAACAGAAGCTGAAGCCTATTTTAGTTCATTAAGGCAGCTCAGGTATTTTTACGTAACGTGTATATCTTGCCATTTTAAGTTACAGTTACTTTTATCATATCTGGTATACATAAACAGCTGGCACTGAATTCCAGTCAAATTATAGTAATAGTGATCAGTTAGTTTTGTTGATCTGAATAATAGCGTTGTTTCATCGCTCTGTATTTCCTAAGGAAGTATAAAGCTTCTAGCTCTTTCATTACAAATTCGCCCCGTCCAATAAGTTCTTTGATCTTCTGTGGGTCCTTCACATCTTTGTTTTTTAGGAAAACATTCTTCAGACGCCTTTTAAAATAGTCTGCTCCTTTTGGATAGTCTCGTCCAAGATACAGCAGCTTAAAAAAGAAAGGTTATATATTTCTAAACAATCTGTGTCTCAGTAAAATATGTATAAAACTGGCAACATAATTACTTACATTTTTATAAAGATTCAGTACTTCTCCTCTTAAAGAATTGGCCATTTTCATTTATTATGGAAAGGATCCCCTTTTATACATAACATACCTAAAGAAAAATAAAAATGTTTGTAAATAACTGCTTTGTAGTCCCAAAAAAAGAATCAAAGATTTTATACATTGGGAAAAAATGGTAACTTTTTTTGTAATTCAATAAATACTTATTGAGCACTTATGTTCCAAGCAGTGGGACATATCCATGAGATGTCAGATAAGATACCTGCTCTCACAGAACTAACCTTTCCTGTGGGAGATATAATAAGCAAACAGAATTATGAATTGTGTAAGTCCTATGAAGGAAAAAGGGTAATGAGAGAGAAAATGAATTGTCAAAGATAGTTATGTAGGTATACCTTCTTTTATACAGAGTGGAATGAATTAGATTTAAATCCCAGCTGCATAACGTTATACAGATTACTTAACCTTTATGAGCTTCAGTTTCCTTACTGTCGAAAGGAAGACTCTATGTTGCTCTCAAGGCAAGGCCAGATTCATTTGGAGGACACTGGAAAGAGTCCTAGTCATATCTAGAAGGGTGCTATCCTAAGAAAAGCTAAAGAGTAGAAGCTGGGTGTGGGAGTCAAGCAGGTTCACAGCTAATGGTAGATGGGCAATAAGAGTGGTGGTAAAGAGACCAGTGAACAACCCCTAAGTGGGTACATGTGTGACAGACAAGCGGGCAACATCCAGTGAAGTAGGTTATGCTTTATGTGTAACTCGTTAGTGCCACTAGGGAAAGGTGGCTCCTTAAAGGCACCATGACAGCGTACACACAGAAAATAACTCCCACTACTTGTTATGGTTGTGAGGATTAAATCATAAAATTCCTAACACCATAAGCATTTAGTTTATGATAGGCCCAAAGTAAATGTCCATGTCATTTATAAAGTTCCTTAAAATTCTATTATTCCTATATTCCCAATGACCTAAGAAAACGTATACTTGATGTCCCTCATTAACATAATTATTTTGAAATAATTTCAATCTTGCAGAAAAGTTGCAACATATTTCCTGAACAAGAATTTGAGGAATATACTTAAGAATTTGAGAATTTAGAGTAACTTCCTAACATGACATACAATTAGTGTGAATACTTTGCAGTGCCATCCAACAGAAATATAATCCAAGACATCTATGTAATACTACATTTTCTAGTAGCCCATATTAAAAAATAAAAAATTTTTAAATATATTTTGTTCACATCCAAAATATTATTTCAATGTGTCATGTTAGCTACATTTCAGGTGCTTATATTGCCACCATGGTGGGCAGAACAGCTTTAGAGTATAGTTCCTGTGAACAAGGACAATTCCTACAGGACAGTACAACCATTAGAATCAGGAAGCTAACAGTGCTACGTACATTACTACATCAAATCCACAACCCCTTCATGTTTTGGCAGCCCTCCCAAAGACGCCCTTTATAGCAGAAAGTTCCAATCCAGGATTACACATTGCATTTAGTTTTCATGTCTCTTCAGCCTTCCATCCGAAACAATTCCTCAAGTTTCCTTGACTTTCATGAACTTCATACTTGTGAAGATCACAGGCCGTTTATTTTATAGAATAGCTGGAGACTACCACAGATGTTTAAAGTGCTCAGAAATAACAGAGTACCCTGGGAAAGGGAGCAAGGGACTGGGGAACAGGAAGGGATCAAAAGGCAGGAGGAAATTCGTGGGGATAATGGAGATGTTCATCATTGTGATTGTGGTGATAGTTTTATAGCTGTATGCATATGTCAAATTTATCAGATCGATTTACACTTTAAAGTGTAACTTACTGTATGTCAATTATACCTCAGTAAAACTTTTAAAAAATTGGCATAAATATGCTGGCAAAATGTTAAGAGGAGGGCTGGGAAATAGTGAGGTACACATGGAAATAAGATCTAAACCACAAGGCTGCCAGTTAGTAGTCAGGGTAGGTCTGCCACCAGTCAAGTTGCATAAAACTGTGTATGCCTCTCTCGGGTGGGAGCCCTGTTTGTAAACACTTATTTTAAATGTTTTAAATATATATTTGGAAGACTCCTGCTGCCAGAATGGCAGCTAAATGAAGTCCTTTTCACTTCTTGCTGAAGTTCATAAATCTCATTCTCTGGCTTCTCTTTCTTAAGGGGGGAAAAATCACATATGAACAAACATTATTTCTTTTAATTCTTACATAATTCCTCACTTTATTAATAGTTTTTAAGCTAATTCACATAGCAAACATATAGTGTATCAGAACAATTCTTTTTGAGCTTTCTTGTAATTTTGTTTTTCTCCAAATTGCTTTTTCTGCTTTTGTCTGGATAGCTTCCAAGCTTTCTTCCCAAGTCTGCTGCTCTCCCCCCGCTGCCATTTTTACAAGTGAAATGACAAAAAAAGCTTTTTAGAAGATCTGTATACATGGCTGCAACTTAACGGACTCTGAGCTTCACTTAGGGTGATCTTAGTGCACCCTTTGTTGGGTAACCTCTGAAGTCAAAGTCCTTCTTCCTGGGCTGATCAGTTTCCCCAGAGAAGAAATTTCCAGTTTGCTGAGGATTTGTGTATTCAATTTTAATAAAAGGAAGAAGAATGGGTCCTTGCATTCAGCATTATGTACACCACATTTAATTTGTTTCCAGTGTGGGTCTCATGTACTTAGTATACCTGAGGACACCCCAGTGCAGAGAATAGTATTATTTGGTCAGAAATATATCTCCATGCTTCTGTCAAATGAGAGGTGCAGTCCCTCTAGAGGTGTTTTTCAAATAGATTTTACTTAATCTCTGATTTACTTCATTCTTCATTTCCAATTCCCTGTTCCATTGGCTTTTGAAAATTAATGCAGTATAAACTAGGCTTTTCTGGTGTGTTGAGTCACATGCATTCATCTGGTTTGCAACTTCCAAAATTTTACTGTTGTCATCTTCTCTCTTCTCTCTCATTTTTTCAGTTTTTATAATCCTCATTTACTAATACATTTAGTCAATAAAGTTGGAAGGGAGAGAGCATTATAAAATTAGAATTCAGAGATAAGAAATGGTGCCACGATTTTAAAGTATTCAATGTTCTGTCATGCTAAAACAGGGTTCCAAAATCACAGAATTGAGAATGTGGATTGAGCTTAATTTCTTAATCATTTAATTTCTAGTTTTCCTGTTGGCCTAAGTTGCCAGTGTTTCTTCATGTGGGGAGGAGACTGAAATTCTGAAGGTTATGCTACTGACTAGCACAATTAGCCTGTGACCTTGGGCTTAATGAGTCTTGCTGGGCCTCAGCGACCTTCACTGTAGGAAATCCTTTGCCCAGGAATCACTTCAAGTAATTTCCAGTTCTTGTTTAGAGCTGCTCTTAGGAAAAACGGCATATACATAACTTGCACAGAAAGTAAACGGAACCATGTGCAGAGAAAAGAATCCAAAGGTTATAAATTTCAAAATAACCAACCCTCTTGGACCGATTTATTTACCCCTTTCTCTAAATTGCCAATTGAGCCCCGTCTCCACTCGGTTCTAAGCCGTGGTGGCCCAGGCAGCCCACCCAGGTGTCAGTCACTTCACCCAATCGCGAAGCCGGAGTCTCCCTTCCTTCTGGAAAGCCCTCACAGAAAGAGTCGCCCCAACACACTCCTAGGGAGGAAGTGAGACTGTCAACGTCAGAAGACGTTCAGAACCCTGTGCCTCACCCGGTGGTCCCTGCCCAGACCATACTTCATCGCCTCCAGACCCCAAGATCTGGAAGACAGAATAAAACGTCCCTGCGGCTGCACTCACGCACTTTCCGGCATTCCACAGCCGTAAAGCCCTCCGACCGCTCCGACTCCGGGGTCCGTCAACACCGAAGCAGGGCGGGTGTTGGTGTGAGGCAGCCAGTCAGAGAAGGGGGCGGGGCGTCTCACGAAAGAACCCCAGTGCGATTGCGCGGACCCGTAGGAGAGGATTTGCGCCCTTTCCCTTGGGCGCCAGTGGGCGGGGCTTGTCGTCCTGACAACCCGGGAGCGTTCCTCCACAAGCTCAGAGCTCAGCTGCGGCCGACTACGGAGGCTTTGCTTGCTGCAGAATGGTGAGCAGGGAAAGTGGGGGACCCAGCTGAAGGGGCGAGCAGTGATTCACCCGTGTTAAATGATGTAATAAGTGTTTGACATATTTTAAAGGGGAGCGGGTGGGTTTAAGAAAGAACTCTTACCCCTGTGGGAAATCGGCCTTCTTATCCGTGGCCTTCGCGTCCGGGATCTCAGGGACGGATGGGAGTCAAAAACCGGCTTCTGCAAACGGGGGATAGCCAGTGCTGTCAAATGATGTCCTAATCCCGCACTGTTTCTAGGTTTAAGAATTGGCCTCGGGGCGCCTGGGTGGCACAGCGGTTAAGCGTCTGCCTTCGGCTCAGGGCGTGATCCCGGCGTTACGGGATCAAGCCCCACATCAGGCTCCTCCGCTAGGAGCCTGCTTCTTCCTCTCCCACTCCCCCTGCTTGTGTCCCCTCTCTCGCTGGCTATCTCTATCTCTGTCGAATAAATAAATAAAATCTTAAAAAAAAAAAAAAAAGAATTGGCCTCAACCTGGTAATTTCCAAGAATGATAGATGTTTCCATTAAATTGCTTTTATCACTGGCAGCTTGGCGAAAATGTGTTTCTGTGCCTTCTCGGCACTTGATTAAAAGCTGTTGCAATTTATTCTGCTTTGGAAAGTTATTTTATGTGGTCTTTTGTGGAAATATGAATTGTTTTGTGATTCAAATTACTCAGCTTGCCTTGAATTTATTAAATATAATAAAGCTGCTTGGTTTTTTTAATGCACTCCTTAGTTGTTTTGTCTTTTTCCAGAACACAAACCAACCTGCCCCTATGAGATGATCTCTGTTCCCATTTTCTTAAATGTGACTTCCATCTTCTGTGGTTAAAATCAAAGGAAGTAGAAAAAGTATTTAATTAATTCATTAATTAAGGGGAAATTCGGGGTACATTCTTTGGGTTTGACACTAGGCTAGAAGTCAAGGATCTAAAAGTGAATATTACAACCTCTCCCTGATATGGGAAACAGATTAAACTCATAAGAATACAGTATTTTTTTGTTTTGTTTTGTTTTGTTTTTGTTTTAGATTTTATGTATTTATTTGACAGAGAGAGAGACAGCCAGCGAGAAAGGGAACACAAGCAGGGGGAGTGGGAGAGGAAGAAGCAGGCTCCCAGCGGAGGAGCCTGATGTGGGGCTCAATCCCCGGACTCTGGGATCAGGCCCTGAGCCGAACGCAGACGCTTAATGACTGATCCACCCAGGCGCCCCAGAATACAGTGTTTTAACTGTAACAATTGAAATGTCTGCAATGGAATAAGATTAAGTTGGGAATGATGAAATTGGGGTGGGAAAGGGCACAGAAAGAGAAGAGCAGTGCTTTTCAAACTGTGTTTTAAAGTATGAATATGAGTTTGCCAGAATTGATGGAGAATGTTCATATCAGGAAGAACAGGAAGTATGGACTTTAAGCCAACTTAAAACTGTTGATAAATTGAGGGAACAATAAGCCCTTATTTATTTTCCAGTGGAACATAAATTTCATCGTATCCCTCTAGCAATGTTTCTCACAATGTCCCTGGAACATTTGCTTCTGCCACATCTGGAATACTTGTTAAGATGCAGATTCTAGGAACTGACCGGACTCCAAACAAACCTACTGTATTAGTTTCCTAGGGCTGCCAAGTAACAAAGTAAAACAAACTAAGTGGCTTAAAAAGTAGAAACTTACTGTTTCACAATTCTTTTGTGACTGGTAAATCCAAGATCAAGGTGTTTCCAGGGCTCTGCTCCCTCTGCGGGTGCTAGGGAGGGATCTGTTCAGACCTCTTCCCTAGCTTCTGGTAGTTCCTTGGCTTCCTGCAGCATACCCCCATTCTTTATGTGGCGGTCTTTCTGTGTGTGTGTCTGTATCCAAATTTCTCCTTTTTATAAGGACATCAGTCATATTGGATTAAGGTTATTCTATTCCATTATGATGTCATCTTAATTTAACTAATTACATCAACAACAACTCAGGTTACAAATAAGGTAAAATTTGGAGGTACTGCGGGAGTAGGATGGGGATGCAGTTCAGTCCATAATATCTACTGAATCACAATGAGGGGGAAGTGTGTATACTTTTACCACAGGACTATGCATTTTTTTTTAACAAGCCCTCTGCTTTGAGAACTACCCCTGACTCTTGAATAACACTGGTCTACTTTGAACTGTGGGAATCCATTTATAGGCAGATTTTTAAAATAAATACAGTACAATACTGTTAATGTGTTTTTTTCTTATCGTTTTCTTAATATTTCTTTTCTCAAGCTTATTTTATTGCAAGAATACAGTATATAATAAATATACAAAATATGTGTTAACTGTTTATGTTATTAGTAAGTCTTCTAGTCAACAATAAGCTATTAATAGTTAAGTTTTGGGGGAGTCAAAAGTTATATGTGGGTTTTTGCCTGCATGGGGGTCAGCACCCCAACTTCTTATTGTTCAAGGGTCAACTGTACTGTACTATATGATGCTCTTTTTATGATTTGCAGGAGGGGTTAGGATAAGTACTAATCCCAAACCTACTTCACATTAAAAGCACTAATGAGAGATGATAATTTGCCCATCTTAAAATATGACTACTTGAGAGTAGGAGCATATTGTTTGCATATTCTGCTGTATAGTACTTACTGCAGGATGGGAGTGTATTAACTATTAATTGATAGTAAATATGGTAATAAAAATAGAACCTAACTGTAAAAATTATATGAGAGCAAAGTCTCTACTGTTCATCTTTATATCATCTCCAGTGTCCCAGAGCAACCTGTATGCAAATCAATAATAAATATCTGCTGAATGAATTAATAAAATATATGTACTTTCAAGAAGATAAAATCTGCTTCATGTCAGTTTCAACATTTATATTTAATACAGTGATAATCTTATAGCTTGAACCAGTAATTTCTTCTGGATAAGTCTTCAGATGTGGAATGTGTATAATCTTATAGTCACATGATCTCCTACAGAGTCCCTATCAGAAATCTAATGGACACATGAGCCTAATCAGGAAATTACAAGTAGGGTTAATTGAAAAACACATGTAATGATAGTGCTAATGGTAAATAGTTATTGCAATACTGTGCTTTCCAAATTAATTTCCAAAGAAGAATAGATCTGCTTTAAGACACATTGCTGAACAGAATTATTTTATCATAGCTTTGCCTGCTTTAAATAACTGATTCTTTTTCTATAAAATCAGCCATCTAATTTTACAGAAAGATTATTTATTTATGAGATCATTTCCACACTTTCAAACTTGACATCAGTGCCTGTATTTAGTCAATCACTTATTGTTCCTTGGAACCCTTTAAGCCAGTATCTCCCTGACTGCTATTCTGTGTAGTGGTAGGTCATTTCATCACGCATAAGTCATTGAGTGACTGTCATAAGAAAGAGTGTAAGATTTAAGAGTGTATAATTTTAGAAAGATGCTTCAGTGTGTCAACTATTTTTGTTTTTCCTAGACCTGCTTATAGTTTTGTCTAAATTCTTTTTTAAAAGACTTTATTTTGAGATAATTTTAGATTTACACGAAAGTTGCAAAGATGATGCAGAGAGTTTCCTTATGCTTTTTACCCAGCTTCTCCTAATTTTCACATTTTATATAATCTTGGTACTTTTGCTAAAAATACCTGAGTTTTTAAAAATTTATCAATCCTTTTGTTTTTCCAACTTTCAGGGTCCCAAAGCAAAAAAGGTAGGTAGAAATTATTTTCTCAAAATAGATAGTTTTATAAGCACTAACATTGTATGAACAGAATTTTTAAACATTCTTTTGGTTAGTTTTATTATAGTTTATAATAGGATTTACTAAGCTTACTTTTTAGATATTAATGCTATTTAAATCATGGGTAATCCTTTACAAAACAGGACATACTTCAAATTTGACATAAAAAGATATTTCTAGTTTCACAGTCTTTAATTTTTACTTGTACTACTTGTACCTAGATTTGAGGCTTTTTATTAGTTGTGCTCTAGAAAATGTTAGATTTAGGAACCCCTTTTTTTAATTCTGGATAAACACAAACATTTAGTCACAGAACCTTAAAAGTGGACCCTAAGGTCATGTGTCTTTAAATGGATTGCATAGTAATGCATACTTGATTTTCTTTTGTACTTTGTAGAAATCTGAATTTAATAAAGCATGTCTGGAATGCCTTATTCTCTTTTTCACTTAGTAGATTTATACTTTAAAGCAGAGTTTATAATCTCTTGACTGGCAAGCCAGATTTAGTCCCTCACCATATTTTGTTTGACCTAAAAAGTTTTTTTATTAGTTGCCAAATTATTTTCATACAAAAATGTGATTTCCATCTATTCTTAAAACATTGGAAACCTGATGACATTGGGCGTATAGTCCTGTAAGGCGGCAGTTGGCTAGACTGAGTAGCAGCCACCCCTTTTAGAAATGCATAAACTCCAGTTTGCCACGGTCTTGACTATGACTAAAATCCCTACTGTATTCACCTGCCTGATCCCAATAGGGATTTGGGTTTGGAATGCTGGCTTTAAGGCATATTTCATAAGGTCGCTTCTCTGTAAAATTTGCTACTGTTCTTTCTTCCACAATCAGCTATGTTGTGTTCTCATAGCACATCCATTTGTACATACCTCAATTATAACCCTTATATCATTTTGTTGTAATAATTTATTACTGTGAGCTGTCTAAGGTCAGGAGCACATCATATTAATTTTTATGTTCATAGCATTTAGTGCAGTGCCTGGCTCATAGTAGAAATTCAGTGTTTATCTAATGAGTATGTGAAACCCATTTACCCTGCCAACATTTAAAAACACCTGGGCCCTTGACCATTTAAAGGAAATGCTTATTTAAATGTGTATTCAATATTTATACAATTAAACATTTCTTTAAGAGATGCTTTTGAGTGCCTTCTGTGTTTGCTTCTCAGTCATTTGGACCCACTACCAACCTGAAACTATTTTAAGGGCTGTGGATATAACTGAACAAAATTTGTGAACGTTCTGGACACATTCTCGTGGAAGTATTCTGGAGGACTACAATTATTTGTATGTGGGTCTGTAATAGTTTATTGGTTTGTGTGGATTTTCATTTTTGGTTTTAGATTGTGAAATCTTAGAAACATTGTTTTCAGTGTGAAAACTCATTGTTCTAAATGACTTTGGTGCTTAATTGTGTATGCGCGGGTGCTAAATAAATACTTCTGGATTATTTTGTTCAGAGTGTTGTATCCTTAGAGAATGGTGATAGGAAGCCTCTGAAATTTGAAACCAAACATAAGGAATAAACCACTCAATTTTTATTTCTTCCATTCTTAAAAATTGTGGTTTGGGGATTGAGTCTGTGAGGGAATTTATAGTAAGGAAAGCATTGAAAGATATATTTTATCCTTTCTGATTTGTCAAAGATTTTTTTAAGGGAAAAGTAATAAATGCACATGGTACAAAATTAAAGTAGCATAAAAATGGAAAATTGCCTCTTACTAAAGACTGGAAGAACTGCGAATCTTCTCATAAATTGTCTAAGCGTTAAAGAGTACACACACTTCCCTTTTCTCCCCCCAGACAGGAGCATTCTGCACCTTCTATTTAGCATTTAATGATATTGTATTTCATCAATTCTAGGATACTCATCTTTTTACACTTTAGCATTACTAAAATTGAGATGTGTCTTATAGTCAATATCGTCTTATAGTCATCGTAGTCCTGGATTGACATCCATTTTTTCTAGAGAGGTTGTTTGCTTCTTTCAGTCACACGGGTTTACTCATACCTAATACTACCTGAAATTCTCAGCTTGAGGGTTTTTGGACCATGCTAATGGTATCCATCAGACAGCAAATCCACATGAACTGGCTTGTGGTTCAAATTTTCCAGATTTTTTCTTCTTCTTTCTATTCCTTTTCAGGATTAAGATCTGCAGGTTTTCTTGCTGTATCTTTCTGTGTTGTGGGTTCATTTCTCATTACTCATATATCCAGGTTTATACAGGCATCTCCTATTAGACTCCCATCTTGGGCGTTCCCTTTTTGGTAGTAATAATTTAAAGGTACATCTTACATCTGGTGGCATCATAGATTGGGTAGAATAGGTGTGTCTTTGGACCTTTTTGTTTCAGCACAATGAGACAGTGTCACTTCTTTCCACAGCTGCATCATATTTCTTTGAAAGTATGTACTATGATTTTTATGTTGTCCCTCTTTTTTGCTACCACAAACAAGGTAAGAATGAAGATCTTTGTATATAAGGCCTTGCAGATGTATGGAAGAATACTTATTTCATTGATTTAGCAGTGTTCTAGACATTAAGAGAATAGTAGCAAGACAGAGTCTCTGATCTCATGAAACTTACATTCTTTTTTTAATCCAGCTTTATTGAGATATAACTGACATATAACATTGTATGAGTTTAAGGTATACAATGTAACAATTTATTGTACTTATATATTATGAAGTGATAATAAACTAAAGTTAATTTTATATCTATCATCTCACATAATTACCATTATGTGTGTGTGTGTGTGAGTGTGTGGTGAAAACATTTAAGATTGACTAAGTAACTTTCAAGTATACAAGACAATATTGTGAACTGTAGTCAACATGCTGTACAGTACATCTTCAGAACTTATTCATCTTATAACTGCAAGTTTATTGCTCTTTGACAAATATCTGCCCATTTCCCCCATGCCCTAGCCCCTGATAATCACCAATTTATTCTGTTTCTATGAGTTCGGCTTTTTTAGATTCCACATTTAAGTGAAATCATAGTGTTGGTCTCTGACTTATTTCACTTAGCATAATGCTCTCAAGGTTCATCTATGTTGTCACAAATAGCAAGATTTTCTTCTTTTTTATGGCTGAATAATATTCCACTTATATTTATCCATTCATCCGTGGTTGGACACTTAGTTTGTTTCCATGTCTTGCAGTACACATGGGGGTGCAGATATCGCTTCAAGATAGTGGTTTCATTTTATAAAGTTTACATTCTATCTGGGGAGGTGATTTCAGATATAATTTCAGATAGCTTCAAAAATGCAGAAAACCAAGAAAGCGGTCAATGAGAAATGTGGGGTAGGGAACAGTGATGATGCTATTTCATATAAGATGATTAAGGAGGTAAAGCTTGAGAAGAGACCTAGATGAAGCAAGGGAGTTAGTAATTACCTGGGAGGTGAGATTCTAGAAAGAAAAAACAGTTATTGTAATAATGGCCAAGTAGGCCATGGTGTAATAAATATTTGAGTTTTATTCTGTGTGTGATGGGTAGCCTGGGAAAGTTGTAAGCAGAAGAGTGACATGGTCTGATTTACATTTTTTTAAAGTGAGCAAAAAAATTCATTGTAGGGCAGCAAGAGTAGAAACAGGAGGACCAGTTACGAAGTTATTGCAGCAGTCTAGATCAGAAGTCTTTTTACCGAAATAAACCTGCAAGTAAAAAGTACTCTCAGAGATACACAAAGATTTTCTAAGGATGCCAGAAATCAATTTCCAGATCATCAACTTCCATATTTCCCCTTTCCTGGGAAAATCTGTTCTGAAGTCCTCCCTTTTCACAATTACTCTCTTGCTTTACTAAACCAAAGAGGATCTAAATCTTAGTGGTTCATTGCCCTAGGGCCAAGGCTATGAAACTAAGGAACAATTCAAATATTGATGTTGGCAAAGCTTTCTCTAATCAAGATACCAAGGGGCTTTTTGTCTTTTGTTCTTTGTGGTGAAATGTGGGACTAGAGATATTGAGATAGTGTAAATTTCTTATGTGTTATAGTCTAGAGTTGTGGAACTGGTAATAATTTTTAGTGACATTACCTGTGAGATTATTGTGCAATGAGGATACAAAAAACCCTCTCACAATGTAACTTATTGATAAGACATCCAGACTCCAAAAATAATATTAATTTTTTTAATGAAGAAAGATTAAGGGTATCACCAAATGTAAATAAGCTTAATGTTTTCACTAAAGATGCTTGTGAAATTTTATATAACTTAAATTAGTATTATTCATTGCAAAAGCTAGGAAAATTTAACAAGACTACAGAAAAGGTACACTGTTAGAAGATCTACCACTGTTGGGACTCCTGGGTGGCTCAGTTAAGCATCTGCCTTCAGCTCAGGTCATGATCCTGGGGTCCTGGGATCGAGTCCCGCATTGGCTCCTTGCTTAGCAGGGAGTCTGCTTCTCCCTCTGCCTGCCGCTCTCCCTGCTCGTGCTCGCTCTCTCTCTCTCTCTGACTTTCGCTCTCTGACAAATAAATAAATAAAATATTTTTTTAAAGAAAGATCTATCACTGCATTTACAGCAGTATTTTTTTTCAGAAGCCACGGTACTTCATAGAATGCATGGAATATCAGAAGACATGAATTAGATTGTAGAGGAAAATTGCCTTATAGGTTGATGAATACATAGATGATTCCAGTTGTTCCCAGCTAATAACTATGAGTGTTCTTCCAGTAAAGAAAATGGCATTATTAATGAAATGTTGATATTTGAATTCTTTTAGTAATACAACTGTGAAGAGATTTTACAGGACTTAGAATACTTTTCTTTGAATTGACTTTATTTGAATAGATTAAGAATGGTACCCAAGTACCTCACAGCATAGAACTGTAAAGCATGGGTAAAGGGGTGGGGGGACTTACTGTTTATATCTGTACTTTAAATCCTATTTTAATTTTAGAACACTATACATACAGTCTGTAAATTAGAGTGGTACTGCTTGAGATTTTTCAAGTTTATGATGGTGTAAAAGTGATACATATTTGGTAGAAACCATTCTTCGAATTTTGAATTTTGGTCTTTTGCTGCGCTAGTGGTATGTGGTATGATACTCTCATGATGCTGGGTGATACTCTCTCATAATGCTGGGTGGCAGCAGTGAGCCACAGCTCCCAGCCAGCCACCTGGTCACAAGCTGAAACAACCAAAACACTTACAACCATTCTGTACCCATACAACCATTCTGTTTTTCACTTTCACTTTCAGTACAATATTCAATACATGACATGAGATATTCAATACTTTATTATAAAATAGACTTGGTGTTAGATGATTTTGTCCAATTTTAAGCCAACGAAAGTATTCTAAGCACTTGTAGGGTAGGCTAAACTATGATGTTTGGTCGGCTAGGTGTATTAAATACATTTTTGACTTACCATAGTTTCAACTTAAAATGAGTTGACCGAGGTGTAACTCCATCTCGAGGAAGATCTGTATTTACAAACAGGCTTTGGTTGCCTAAAATTTGAGTCCTGGTTTCTATGGAACATTCTGCATTGACCCTAAAATGTAAATGGTGTTAAGATCAGAACATTAAAATTGCCGGGGCGCCTGGGTGGCACAGTCGTAGCGTCTGCCTTCGGCTCAGGGTGTGATTCCAGCGTTCTGGGATCGAGCCCCGCATCAGGCTACTCCGCTGGGAGCCTGCTTCTTCCTCTCCCACTCCCCCTGCCTGTGTTCCCTCTCTCCCTGGCTGTCTCTGTCAAATAAATAAATAAAATCTTTAAAAAAAAAAAACATTAAAATTGCATCTTTTTAAAACCATGTGTGAGGAAATAGAATCAGTTCATACCTGGCTCATTATAAAATGTAAGGTAACTTGTCATGAGGATGTGTATTAACACATTTATTCGTACTGAAAAATGAAGTCAGACTGTCTGGCCATCTTAAGATTCCTTGACAGAAGAGGTTTTAATGAAGCAATAGAAATGACATGAAAGCCCCATTGGAGTGGGCCATGCAGAAAATGAGAAAGTAGAAGCAGTAGGCAAGTCTTTTTAGGAGGTCTGATATAAAGAGTAACAGAATTAGAGCAAAAAATGGAAAAGGATGTGAAATGTAGGGAGGGAGAAATTTATGAATAACTAGAGGTATCAATTACAGAAGCTGAGTCTTATTAAATAGGCAATAAAGGATAGGATCCAGTGTAAAAGTGGCAAGTTCAGCCTTAAATAGCTGAAGGTACATACAGATCATACACCATAAAGGGAGGGAAGGCAGACAAAGGTTTATAGATAGGTTCAAAGATTTGGGTGTGTAACTGAGATGATTTTCTGAGTTTCCAGTGGTATGAGAGATGAAGTCAACAGCTGAGAGTAGGAAAGAGGAGAGGATTTTGGAGGTTTGAAGAGTGAGGAGAATGAACAGTGGTGGGAACACTGGATGGCACGAAGTCTATTTAAAATTTGTGCTCATGGGGCGCCTGGATAGCGCAGTCGTTAAGCGTCTGCCTTCGGCTCAGGGCGTGATCCCGGCGTTATGGGATCGAGCCCCACATCAGGCTCCTCCGCTGGAAGCCTGCTTCTTTCTCTCCCACTCCCCCTGCTTGTGTTCCCTCTCTCGCTGGCTGTCTCTGTCAAATAAATAAATAAAATCTTTAAAAATAAAATAAAATAAAATTTGTGCTCATAAATTTGAGCTCATGTACTTTTCTCTGGCAAGGTTCAGCTGCTCAGACTGCTAGGGCAGAATAAATGGAGGGTTGAGTTGAACTAGAACTAGGAATTCGCCAGCTGAGCTTCTCAGAGGGAGGGAAAAAGGGGGGAAGTGGAAATATATAAATTAGTGGTTATGGTGATGAGCTGTGAAACTTAACCTGGGTAGAGAAGTGGAGCAATGAGGGGCTTCAAGATCAGTGAACAGATGGTTGGGCTAATGGATTAGAGATTGCAGTGCAGCGTGCTGCGGTAGGTGAGCCAAAAAGAGAAGACGGTCATCCAAAAGTCTGTATGTTCCAAGGATTCGCCACTCTACTGTTGGCTAAATTGAGATAGTGTCTTCTCTTTCTATACTTTCCCTTAAGGAAAACGGAGAGGAGGTGGTTATCACCAAGATAGTTCTCAAATTTGTATTCTGTAGCCCTGATCTCTTTGCTAAACCTCAGTTCTCCGGGTTCAGTGCCTGCAGACATTGCCTGGACGCTCTACTCGTATTTCTTATTAATTAAATTTATACTCCTTTCAACAGTATTTTATCCAAATTTACTTGTTCTGTACTACAGTTTTTCTTTTTGACTTTTCTTTAACTCATTCCTCTCCCAGCCTCCAATTTTAATCATTATCATATAAGTTCGCTTCTATAATATTTATTGGATCCATTCTCCTGTGTTTATTACATTGTTATGACTGTAGTTTTAGTGACTTCTCTTAATAGTCACCCAAATGGCATGCTCTTCATAATCATTTTTTTCCTAATATACAGTTAGTTTTCAAAATTATATTCTTAATAGCCACAGCCCTTCTCAAAAACTTTTAGGGGGTTTCCACTTGTTTAGAATAATGCCCAACCTCTATAACATAGGCTCCAGCCTTTTTTCCCACTTTCATTGTATTACCTTTTCTTGGAATCTCCCCAGGGCCCATGACTTGTTGGCCTTTCCAGTGCCATCCCATCTCCATGTCTTATTGCCTGTATTTCCCTCTTCCTGAGATACCTTCCCCTCATTTCTGAATGTTAAAATCTTTTGGGCACAAACTTAAATCCTACCTGCTCTATAAAGTATTTTTAATCATTATAGACATGTAGTAGTATTAAAACTATTTTTACATATATTGTTACATGCTTTATATATATTATATATGTATTATGTTTTATTTTAATCCTTACAACAATAAAATGAGGTCTTTTTTAAAAGATTTTATTTATCTATTTGAGAGACAGAGACAGAGAGTATGTGTGAGTGGGCGAGGGCAGAGAGAGAGAGAGGGAATTTGAAACAGACCCAGCACTGAGCACAGAACCTGACACGGGGCTCGACTCATACCCCTGAGATCATGACCTGAGCTGAAATCAAGAGTCAGACACTCAACTGACTGAGCCACTCAGGCGCCCCAAAATGGGGTCTTATTTAGCATCATTTTAAAGATATGGAAACTGGGAATGAGAAAATTATGTAAATTGCATATTAATTGCATAGTATTAATTGTATAGTAATTAAATTGTCACTGTCACTCTTGCCTTTAAATAACTTATATGCTTATTTTTCTTACTTGTTTCCATACTTGGTCCTCAATGCATTGGGTCAAGGCTTTGTACGTAATAGTCTTACTTGGATGAATGAAAGACTGGATTCATAACAACAAAAGTGTTTTTCATAATTACGATTTGAGGGATATGTGTTTTAAAGTAATTTGGGTGCATGTTAATAGGTTTTTTTTATGTTGTGACATTTAAGTCTGGCAGGAAGAAGAAGAAAATCACCAAAGCTGAACGATTAAAGCAGCTACAAGAGGAGGAGGAAAGACGGCAAAAAGAGGAAGGTACAAAATACACAGTGTTATTATTTTCGTATGTGGGGAGTATAATAATAGGTTGGTATTTCTACATTCCAGTCAATATTTTTAAAAGAATTTTCAAAATTCTTCAATTTTTCAGATTTCATCTGTTTTATAGTAAATGTCTGCTGTTTAAAGGGCACCCAGAAAGTTCTATTAGTACATACCTGTCACTTTCAGCTATATCTTGAAGTAGAATTGCCAGATAAAATACAGAATGCCCAGTTAAATTTGAATTTCAGATAAACAATGGATAATTTGGGGTAATTTGCCTCATGCAATATGAAACATACTTTAAAAAAAAAAGGCAATTCCTTTGTCTGAAATTCAAGTTCAACTGAGCATCCCGTATTTTTATTTGCTAACTCTAGCAACCCTCTCTTGAAGTGTTTATATTTACTGGTGGAATTACAGGTATTGGTCCTAATTGTACAGTAAGAATTCTGAAACTCAAATTCATTAAATATGGGAAGTAGACACTAGCAAGAAAGGTACAGAGCCGCCTAAGTTCTTATAGTTTAATAATATTTATTTGTCAAGTTTAAAGAGAATTTTCATTTGTAAAAAAAAAAAAGTCAGTTAAAAATTAATAAAAGTATCAGTTATTTAAAGTACCAAAAAGTGATTTTAAAAATCTGAATATTTCAAGTGGTTGTAGCTTTTAGCATTGAGAACATGTGTGGATTCAAATTCAGGCTTTAAAAGTCTGTGCTCCAGTTCCATGTTGGTTTTCTATGTATAATCATTATAAATCCTTTTTAGGTAGCTCGTGATAAGAATACAATATCAGGATCTAGATCTTGGGGGGACAAGTTTTATTATATTAGATTAAATTCATATTCTTCAACATGTATTTCATATTTTGTTTTTAATAGTGAAAGCAAGAGAAGATTAAAGTAGTTGCTTCTGATGATGTAGATGTCACCAACTTACGGAAATCTTCTGACGGTTTTCCTCTCCTTAATTACCCATGATAGACCTGTCACTTTTTATTGGTTGAGATTATTATTGGATTTCTATAAACTTTTGGGGGAAGAGAAATATCATTATAGGCCTATTTTCTTGGCCAGAAAGTTTGATGTTATGTTTAACATTATGTTAAAACAATAACATGTTAACACGTCGTGTTATTTTTCGAGACCTAGCATCCGTCTTCTTTCTACCACATGTATGGTTGTGACTTCTATAAAATATTTCACACCCTGACATCTTGAAAATATTTTAAGTAATTTTAAGGGCTTAAAAATAGATTGATTTAATCACTGAGAAAAAAATTTTTTTGGTTCTTTAGAGGAAGCCCGTGTGAAGCATGAAAAAGAAGAAATGGAAAGGCTTGAAATACAAAGGATTGAGAAAGAAAAATGGCATCAACTTGAAGCAAAAGTATATAAACATTAGTAATGTTATTTTTTTAAAGATTTTATTTATTTTTCAGAGAGAGAGAGAGCATGAGCACGGGGAAGAGCAGGTAGAGGGAGAAGCAGGCTCCCCACTGAGCCAGGAGCAGCACTGGATCCCAGGACCCTGGGATCATGACCTGAGCCGAAGGCAGATGCTTAACTGACTGAGTCACCCAGGCATCCCTAGTAATGTTATTCATGAAGACAAACTATGTAGCTGTCGGATCTGTTTGGCCGTGTAATGTCACTTTCCCCCATACCTACCACTAATGTTTAGGCCTATATAAACTGGTTTAACTCATTTAATTCTACCAGAAAGTTAGTGAAATTATTACATTTCACAGATAAGGAAATCGAGGAATAGGGAAAGTAAGCAGCAGAGCCAGGACTTAGATACAAATAGCCTTGCTTTGGAATCCTTGCTTGTAAGCATTAAGTTATTTTTCTCAATCTGTTTTATAGATAATTAAACAGGGATGCCCCCTCCCCATCCCTCAAAACGCAAATTCTACCTCTCCTATTTTAGTTTTACTTCTCTTTTTCACCAGAATTTTTCAGATCAATATTTCTGAAATATTTTGATCTGAGGAGAAACTTTGTGAGTATTAAAAATTGAAGACCCCCAAGGAGATTTGTTTATGTGGGTTATATCTATGAATATTTACCATAGTAGAAACTCAAACTGAGAAATTTTAAGATGCATTATAGTAATAGACATTAAATATTGTTAAAAATAAACATTAGTAAAAATAAGTAAATATATTAACATTTTAAGAAAGAAAACAACTATACGTAAAATTATATATATAATATATATATTATTGATTTATAATTGACACATAACATTATATTAGTTTCAGATGTACAACATAGTGACTCAATATTTGTATATATTGTGAAATGATTATTACAGTACTCTGATTAACATCCATCACTGCACATTATGTTTTTTATTTTATTTTATTTTTTTTAAAGATTTTATTTATTTGACAGAGAGAGGCAGTCAGCGAGAGAGGAAATACAAGCAGGGGGAGTGGGAAAGGAAGAAGCAGGCTCCCAGGAGAGGAGCCTGACGTAGGGCTCGATCCCGGGATTCCAGGATCACGCCCTGAGCCGAAGGCAGATGCTTAACGACTGCGCCACCCAGGTGCCCCATCATGTTTTTTAAATTAGGGACATAAGTGGCATTGTTTATATTTTTAGAATCTCTTTGATGTCGGACTTAACAAAAGACAGCTGGATTCTCGTATCTACTTCAGTAGTCTGTTTAAATGTGTTGTTTTGATTGAAGTATATGGAGAAAATTTGGCCTTACACAGATTCCTAGTTGGAAAAAGGAAGAATATTGTAATAGCCTTTCAGAAATTGTGAATATTCTTTTTGATACTATGCCAAAACTCAGTAAGTCATAGTTTCTCAATATGGAATCTGAAATTATATCAATGAACTTTTCATGCTCTGTTACACTAAAACATTGATTTATCTTACCCTTTAAATAGATCTTGTATCCACGTATGATTTTGCAATATCATGCATTCGTTGCTTGGAAAAATTCGTTTACTGAGTTATTTCATTCCAAATACTGACACATTTTTATTATTCAATATCAAAAATCACATGCACTAATATTATCTCCAATCAAATCAGAAAGGTTTTTAAGGAGAAAATGTCAAGTGAAGTGATAGGTATGTTTTCTTAAAATTTGAATTTTTTTTCTTAAAGATTCATTTATTTGAGAAAGAGAGCAGGGGGAAGACCAGAGAGGGAGGAAGAGAGAATCTCAAGCAGACTCTCCACTGAGCACAGAGCCCCACGATGTAGGGCCTGACCCCATGACCTGAGATCATGACCTGATGCTCAACCGACTGAGCCACCCTGGCACCCCTTTCAAATCTGAATTTTTATTTGAAAACTTGAATTTTATCATTGGTAACAAATGCTTTTAATTGTTTCCTGGAAGTGACACGCTCAATTCATTCATTTTTGAGAGTGTCCACCAAAATACTCTAATAATTGTACAAGTATTTATTTCTCAAGACAGTCTTGTCCTTTGACAGGCAGCAGGAGTGCTTTATGCATACTTCCCATTTTATCACACAGAATAATCAGAAGACATATACTGATGAGTTGACATTTAATAAAATTAATAATGTTCACTTCATCGCATCATTCTTTTTTTTTTTTTTTAAAGATTTTATTTATTTATTTGACAGAGAGAGAGAGACAGCCAGCGAGAGAGGGAACACAAGTAGGGGGAGTGGGAGAGGAAGAAGCAGGCTCACAGCAGAGGAGCCTGATGTGGGGCTCGATCCCATAACGCCAGGATCACGCCCTGAGCCGAAGGCAGACGCTTAACCGCTGTGCCACCCAGGTGCCCCTCATCGCATCATTCTTATGTGAAACTGGTTGTTTACCACCCTTCTCCCCCAAAGAACGTGACCCCCTAGTAGAGCTCGTGCCTTCATTTGTGCTGGGGCACCAGCAATTTTATACCATTTTGCACCATTAGTGCAAATGTATACATTGCAAAAAAGGCAAATACTGTTTTAGTATTATTATGAAGAGAGAGTTGACCTCTCAGATGCCTAAAGAGTCTTGGGGACCCACCAGGGGTCTGCAGATCATCACAAACCACAGTTGCAGATGAAACCTTTTGGAAAAGCAGTTGTATTCAAACTAACTCTAGTGTTTATTTCGAAACTAAGTATTTTGCCAGTAAAATTCAGATGCTACTTGTGAGGCATAAAGCTAAGATTAAAAAGTGGGCCAATGTATTTATCCCAATGCAACAGGATCTAGAAAGGAGACGTGAAGAACTTGAAGAACTTTATTTATTAGAAGGGTGTTTTCCTGAAGCAGAGAAATTGAAACGAGGTACTAGATTGCTTGCTCAGGTAAGGCGTGTGTGTGTGTGTGTGTGTGTATGTGTGTGTGTGTGTACTAATACTTTTGTACCACAAGAGGGAGTTATAGTCTGATATCCTTTTTAATCCTCCCCAAACTGAGTTTGTCTGTAAAACATCTCTAATCTGACAAATCTCTCATATCGCATGTAGCAAAGTAAATTCACATGGCTTTGTAGAAAACTACTTGTCAAGAAGACCCTTGAAATTTTTATATCTTTTGACTCTGATTTAATTTTGGGGAATCTATAGTGAGGGAATTGTTCTAAGTTAAAATAGAAAACTTTGCGTTTAACAGAAACTAGTGTTGCTCAAAACAGCATAATTTTGGAAACAATAAAGATTATTATCAGGAGAAAAAGGAAAAACTAATAATATGGCAAAAGATGATGGCAGTATAATTTTAAGCAAAAAACTGTAAATACAATATGATCACAAATGTAGAATTTGCATAGACTACAGAATGAATGGAAGGACGCATACTAAAATGCCAATGGCGATTAACAATTAGTAACAATTTGAGTAGAAATGAGCCCGTGTTGGCTTTTGTAAATATAGGAGTTATATGATTAGAGGAGAAAGCAAAACGAAACGAACTCATAAATACTGTTTTCAAAATACGACAATTGCTAGAATTGTTATTTATTTGAATTATGGAAGCTTTTAAGTTATTTTGATGACGCGAATTTTGTTATTTTAGAGATATCTGAAGTAAGCAGTTAAAGTCATAATGTTTTTTGCCTCGTTTGGAAAAAACTAGATTATGAGAACTGAAAGTTATTTAATCTTTGAATTTTCATCCGTGTGAACCTTCAGACATTTTTATTCCACAGTGGAGACACTACATTCAATGTGATGGGAGTCCTGATCCTTCAGTATCCCCAGAAATTAATACTTTTATTAGCCTGTGGAAAGAGGAAACAAATGAGACTCTTGAGGAAGTGATTGCGAAGGGTAAACTAGTACTAAATGTACGTACTGGATCATTATTCTATAATTTTAAATTATTTAAATTATAGATTGTCTGATATTGACTCCAAAATAGAAATACATTGAATAACTGTAGTATTTGCCAATTAATAACACTGCTTGCTTGGCTACGGAGAAAATTATTTGCTAATCTTTTTTTTTTTTTAATTTTTACAACTCCTATTTTTATTTTTTATCTTAGCCACCTTAGGTAAGGTCAGCATGACATAAACGTGAAACATTATGTGTGTCTAATCCAAGCAGGAAAAAAAAATCACGTTGCCTCCATTTATGTAGATAACTTGGGAGAAAAGTGCATGATTTTATCCCGGGTTGAAATTTTCCACTATTCTGTGATTCACTGCAGATGTTTTTCAGGTTAACTATGTGCCAGGCACCTATTCTTTAAGGCATGAAAGTACAAAGATGGGTAAGAATATTGTACCTTCTCCTTCTGCAAATAGGATGGACAGGCCACCCTGAGGAACTACCACTTCAGGATGCACTTAAAAATGCTAAAAAAAACTTTTTTTAATGATGTATAAATTCATTGCCTACCAGGAACCTAGGTGGCTCAGTCGGCTAAATGTCTGACTTGGTTTTGGCTCAGGTCATGACCTTATGGATCATGAGATTGAGCTCCACATTGGCTCCGTGCTCAGCAGGGAGTCTGCTTGAAGATTCTCTCCCTCTTTCCCTTTCCCCACTCTAGTGCTCTTTCTCGCATGCTGCTTCTCTCTAAAATAAATAAATATATAAATCTTTTTTTAAAGATTTTATTTATTCATTTGAGAGAGAGACAGACAGAGAGAGCAGGAGTAGGGGGAGCGGTAGAGGGAGAAGCAGACTCCCCGCTGAGCTGGGAGCCAAAAGTGGGGCTTGATCCCAGGACCTGGAGATCATGACAAGAGCTGGAAGCAGATGCTTAACCATCTGAGCCACCCAGTCACCCCAATAAATAAATATTTTAAAAAAGATAAATTCATTGCCTAGTTCAGAACAAAGTGAGGGAAAATCTTGGAGGCCATAAAACAATTCAGAAAAGTGGGCAAGTCTCAAAGGCGGTGGCTTCCCAGAGAAGCCACTTCCCCAGAGGCTTCCCTTTCTGTTAAGTCTTGGGTTTGCATTGATTTAAAGGACCATCAGGCAGCAAAGCCTAGAGTATGTGAAAGGAGGCAAGTTGAATCCAAAGATTCCTTATATGGCTGGGAGCCTCCAAAAGTTATTGTGGATAATAGAGGAAATACCTACTCTGCAAAAGGAGATGATATGAACTTGTTTGGCTCATCTTCAGCTTAGAGAAGGGAAATAAGAAAAGGATTCTTTTTTTTTTTAAAGATTTTATTTATTTATTCGACAGAAATAGAGACAGCCAGTGAGAGAGGGAACACAAGCAGGGGGAATGGGAAAGGAAGAAGCAGGCTCATAGCGGAGGAGCCTGATGTGGGGCTCGATCCCATAACGCCGGGATCACGCCCTGAGCCGAAGGCAGACGCTTAACCGCTGTGCTACCCAGGCGCCCCAAGAAAAGGATTCTTAATCACAAGTGAATTGGAAGTCAATTGGGAGAATTTACCAGAATATATCAGAGAAATAAAGAGATGGAAAATATGAAGGAGCAGTTAATAGACATGTATGATAGAGAAAAAGTGGCTAAAATACATTGAAAAGGAGTACCAGAAAGAGATGCAGAAGAATGAGGGAAAGACAATATTCAAAGAGAAAATGGCTGACATTTTTCCAGAATTGAGGAAAGATAGAAACCCTCAGATTCAAGAAACCCAACAAATCCCAAATTAGGATGAATAGAAAAATCCCCACTAGACACACCTACATCGTAGTTGAAACTAGAAGGAATTCACTGCTCTTGGTCCTTTTATCCTCTAATGCTTTTTGTTACAATTCCTCACCACCTTTTTGTGTTTCTTGTCTTCTGCATGTTGTTGTGAGATGGAGTAACTGCAGATTCTGTTAAGCTCATGACCTGCATTGCCTAATTTGATCTGGACGAGCTTAGGAGACCCATTTTACATAGAAAGAGAAATTGTGACTCGCTTAGAGTGTCCTATGTGACTTCAGATGGGTCTTACTCTGCGTTTCCCAAGGCGCCATGCGCTCCTGGACACAGTGAGGTGTTCTTGCCATTGCACATCCTGTCTGCCACACGGCCATGGCACGTGCTGGGCCAGCAACCTGGTGCTCTGCCAAAGCCGGGGGGGAGCGGCAAGAAGCACAAGTAGTAGAGTTCCTCCGTGATGAGCTGGAAGCGAAATCTTCCTTATGGAGAGTGGGTTACAGAAGTGGAAATAATAAATACTAGGGAAAATGGGAAAAAAGATCAGTAAGACAAAACAGGAGACAGAAGAAGAGAATGATCATAGCAACAGGAAACTAAAGCAGGCACACATGAGGAACAGAAAGAACTGGATAGCAGTGATGCCATGGTAAACACCAAGTTCCAAGTGATCACATTTATTTATTTGGCAAGCCCTTAAGTAATACTACGCCAGGCTTTAGAAATAGAAGCTTGCTGAATTCTTATAATAACCTTACGAAGTAGGCACTATTATTCCCATTTCACAAATGAAGAAGGCACAGGGATGCACAGAGGCCCACAGATGTTACGTAACTTGCCCAAGCGCACGCTGTTAGTAAGCGGTGGCTAGGATTGAAGGCCTGCGCTCTGGCTTGAGTCCACACTGCACTACACCACTGCACTGCCTCTCTCAATTTAGAAACTTCTTAGGTATTGATTACCTGTCAGTGCTCAAAACTAAATCCTGCCGCTTACTAGCTGTTCCTTGATCTTGCTGTGTCTCACTTTCTCCAACACTATAAATATCTCCATTCTCTCCTTGCTTGCTTGATTTCTTTTTTTTAAGATTTTATTTACTTATTTGACAGAGGCAGAGGGAGAGATAGAGCACAAGCAGGGGGCGTGGCAGGCAGAGGGAGAGGGAGAAGCAGGGGAGCCGGATGTGGGGCTGGATCCAAGAACCCTGGGATCATGACCTGAGCTGAAGGCATGACCCTTCAGCTTACCCCACTGAGCCACCCAGGCACCTCGCTTGCATGGTTTCTGAGATATTAAGTGCAATTCTTAATTTCCTCTAAAGGTAAGGTGTTTTTTCCTCTGGATTCTGTGGGGATTTTTTTATCTTCAGTTTTTCTGTGGTTTGAAAATGATATGTCTAAGTGTAGTTTCTTTAGGGCCTTTATCCTGCCCTATTCTCTGAACTTCCTGAACCTGTGGTTTGGCATCTGACATTAATTTAGGGAAATTCTCAGTTATTTTTATTTCAAATATTTCTTCTGTTCCTTTCTCTCTTTTTTCTCCTTCCGGTATTCCCATTATGTGTATGTGACACCCTTTGTAGTTGTCCCACAGTCCTCAAATATTTTATTCTATTTTTTAAATTGTTTTTACAGGTTTTTGTTGTCTTTGCCACTTCGTTTTCAAGGATTCTATTGCTTTGTCCTCTGGCTGAGAGATTCTTTCCTCAGCTGAGTCTACTCTACTAATAGGCCCACCAAAGGCATTCTCCATTCCTGTTACAGTATCCTTTGATCTAGCATTTCTACCTGGTTCGTTCTTAGGCTTTCCATCTCTCTCCTTTACATTGCCCATCTGTTCATGTATACTGTCTATTTTATCCAGTAGAGCCCTTGGCATAATAATCATAGTTGTTGTAAATTCCTGGTCTGATAATTCCAACATCCCTGCCATGTATGGTTCTGCTTGCTCTGTCTTTTCAAATTGTGGTTGTTGCCTTTTGGTATGACTTGTCATTTTCTCCTGATAGCTGGACCTGATGTACTGATGTATCAGTTGATTCTCAAGGAGCTCCAGGTCAAGATGATCGGTATTGTGCCTTTGCGGTTCTTTTGGGAGCGGCCTGCCCTGGACTCCGATATAAACATTCAGTATATATTAGTAACTCTCTTCTTCTCCTCCTCCTCCTCCTCCACATTGTTGTTATATCATTAATTTCTACTGTTCCACAATCTTAGGTACCCAAGCTGTCCCTGCTCTATTAACTTGCTAATGAAAGCTCTGTGACACATGGTCGGGAATTCTTATAATGGAGTTTCTGGAGAAAATATTTTATTTTTCCATGATCTTAAATAATACAGTAAACTTAAGAAAGGATTTTTATATGTTGTACTGATGATATGATGTGTGCCTCAATTCAAAAGTGATAGAACATCCCCTTTTCACTTTTTCTTTGACTATTTGTTGGACGATTATTTTTATAGTAAGTTTTTACTTTGTTTTTATTTTATAGTTAATTGAGAAATTGAAATTAATTTTATTGGAAACACCACCATATGATTTGGAAGATAAAAACGTAATACAGTACCAAGGATCAATTCTAGAACTGCAGGAGCTCCTTCATCTTAAGTTTAACATAGCCACAGAAATACTTCTCAGAGTAAGTGTGATTTTTTTTTGTGTGTGTGTATGTCTATAAGTTATGATTAACTTTTTTAAGAGTTAAAATTTTACACTACATGATAAAATCTGGTATCTTTTTAATTAAAAGGCTATGGAAAAGTTAGTAGAATAATTTGAGGCACATATATTTATCCGGATTTAACCATTGTAAATATTTCTAAAGAAAAAAAAACATTATCAATATAGTTAAAGTCCAGTTTTTCTTTAAGATTTTATTTATTTATTTATTTATTTGAGAGAGAGAGAGAGAGAGCACAGAGGGAGAGTGGGAGGGAGAAGAAGACTCCTCGTTGAGCAGGGAGCCTGATGCAGGGCTCGATCCCAGGACCCTGAGATCATGACCTGAGCCAAAGGCAGATGCTTACCAGACTGAGCCACCCAGGTGCCCCCTTTTTTCTTATAGTTGCTAAGGTTTAGTAGGATCACTATGAAAATAAATTCATAACAATTTATATGTTAAATATTCACTACTCTATATAAATTGACAAAGATCATAATTATTGGTAGTCACTATTTTTCCCAAAGATCTTATCATTAGTGATAATATCCATATAACTGTAAAATCATTTTTAAACTTTAGAAAGTAGTAATTCCATAATCTAGTGTCCAGTCCATATTTAAATTTTGGCTAATATCGTATCCCATGAATGTCTTCTATGGCTGTTTTTGTTTTATTTTGCTCTTTAAATCAGAAAATGACCTAAAGTCACACTTTGTGTGTGTGTGTGTGTGTGTGTGTGTGTGTGTGTGTGTCTATTTTATCTTTTGGTTTATTTTGGTCTCTGTATAGCCTTGGTAGAATATTTTCTAATTACAAAAGGAACTGCAAAGAAGGCTTAAACTTCACTAAATTTATTGTTAGTAGTAATATTCATAATATAATTTTGGAACTATTTTATTTATATTGCAAGAAAAGCAAGGAAATGTATTACAATTTTTAGTGATCAAGATTATTTTAAGAGAAAAAGAGATACAGTATGTAAAAGAAAAGGAGATTAGAAAGAATACTGTCATGTTAAATTTTGAAATGGAAATATCAGTATGAACCAGATTTCTTTTTAATCCATAAAATGGAACCAGGTCTAATTGAGGTAAACAGCCAGTTCCAGGTCTGGAGGAGGGTAAGTGAAAGATAAGTTTGAGTTACCTTGTGCTAGAAAGCACATAAATGCTCAGAGACTAATGGAGTGGTATCCAAAGGGACAGAACTAGCCTTTTTAAAGGGTCTTCCACTGGTCAAATTTGGCATAATTTGAATATCAGAAAGAATAATTATAATTGATTATAGACCATTGAATAAATAAAAATCCGTGCGTCTAAAGTGACGCTCCAAAAAAGGAAGGGGGAAAGGGCAGTGGAGGGAAAGAACAGTTCTTTACAGAATAATGCCATCTAATAAATGTAGAAGGATTTGTCAGTTAGAAAATTATCATTTTTTAAATTCCTCAGTGTAATAAATGATAAGGATCATTTTCACTTAAATAATTAGGTGAAAAGTTGTTGAGGAACACGTGATTTTCATAGTGCCAAAGTATTAGACCACAGATTACTTACTGATTGGGGAAGAGTGTACTTCTTGATTGGGAGATATGGGTACTTACCACCTTAACCAAGTGATCAAGTCCACATCGTTAATAGTGGGACATCATATGCCTCCTGATAGGAAGCAACGTGAAGAATACAACATAACCTGCAATGCCTTCTTGCCAAAAATAATCAAACTTACCTAGACCTAACTTTCAAACAAGTTACAAAAAATAAAGGGGCTAGAAGAACAAGTCAAGCAATATCACGAAGAGACAATCAGATAAATTCACCATGTGGAACAGTTCTATAAGACAGCTATTCTGAACACTTCAGAAGTTAATGTCATGGGGAGGGGGGATGTATGGGGGATCTATTACTTTTTAAAAATTGGTAATAAATTCAATCTCCAATACCTCTAAGCTTTATATTATGGCGACTAAATGTATACAATATTAGTTAAGCCATTTAAGAGAGTTAATAGGCATCAATCTATGTTAGTCCTTATTAAAACATCCCTAAGAACATCCTTAAATTGTGTGTTTAATGTTGGACATCAAGTATTGGACTAGTAAAAGATGACTCATCTGGATTTCATTAACTGGATATTTTGTTTTCTAAAACTTGATAATATTCAGAAATAGACTAACTTTTGCAGTAGCATGATTTACATTTTAATAAGGTACAGATAAAGAAGCATGTGTATGGTTACAAGTCATGATAATGTTGAAATTGAAAAGGGTAATATAATAGTAATCCTGGGAATATAGGGGCAACTTTAATCCTTAGACACAGTAGGAGAAACTGAGTGTGAAGCACATTTAATTAAGTAAATACTTTTGTATCATTAAGAGAATTTTTAAAACAATTTTTTGTTATTTTAATACTTTTACCCAAATTATTCTTTTAAATAACGAATCTAACACCTCAGTGATGAAATAACTCCTCTAAGTTGCATAATTTATGAGGCCGCTCATCTTTTATAATGTTTTCTTTTTTTCTCTTATAGCAAGCTAGTACGTTAGCAGATCTGGACAGTGGAAATATGGAAAAAGTCATTCAAGATGAAAATGTTACTCTATATGTGTGGGCAAACCTCAAGAAGAATCCAAGGTATTCCCATGGGTGATACCATAGGTCAAAAGACATTGGGAGTCACATGGTGACGACCAGGCAGACGCCTGTTGCATACGAGCAGGGTACGCTTGGAAAAAACCTATGTTAGGAAGTCGGCCAGCTGGGGTTTGAATCACAAACCTGCTATTTGTTTACCTTAGGCAAGTTATTTTCTGCTAATAACATCTTTCTGAGAAATGATAGTGATGATAAATTCATGATCACTTCTTCTGTTTAATCTTCAATATTTCAAATTGAGTTAGTATGGCAGTGAGTTTTAGGGAAAAAATTACCAACGTAAAAGTTAGGAGGCCTGGTTCTGGTTCTGGCCCCAGCTCTGAAAAGACTGGTCATATGACGATGGAAAGAATTGAAGTTTAATTTTGATATTTAGTAACAGGAGGGAACAAAATATTTTCCAAGTTATATTTGCTATAAAATACACTGCCATTTAAATCTAAGGAGACAATATTTCACTGTAAAACGTGTTATATATGGGCCATCAAAATATCAAAGGAGACTATGGAGAGGGAAGAAGAAAGAGAGTAGAGTAATGTCAACATTTAAGGGATGGTTAGGAAGAAGGCCGTCCTGAGGAAACAGAGAAGGCCCTGCCAGGGATGGAAAAGAAGAGTATGGGGTCATGGATCCCAAGAGAGTGTTTTGAGAAGGATAACATTAACCACTGGGTTCAAATGCTGCAAAGCAAGCAAGCATGCATGGGGATTCCAAAGTTTGGCAAAATTCAAGTGGAGAGAAATACTGCTTAGGTACAAATTCTCAACAGACTTAGTTTCCTAGGGTCTCATCCTTTTTTAAAAAAATTATTAACAGGTACAGAAGTGTCAGATTCTCTGAAACACAAATTGGATTTGAAATTCCAAGGATTTTAGCAACAAGTGACATTGCCCTGCGCCTCCTGCATACTCACTATGACCATGTCACACCACTGCGCCCTGTTCCAGCATCATTACAAGAACATACTGCCACAGTAACTGACTTTGCCAAAGAGGAAGTTAAGAATGAAGAGGTAGCAATCAGCAAAGAGCTCCAAAAAGAGGGTAAACAACGAGAAAATGAATCTAACTCGGTTCACGAAGAAGAAACAAAATTTGAGGAACAAGGTGATAGTGAAGTACAAATGGTAGGACGCATTTTTTAAACGTATACGTTTTTTTCCTTCATGTAATACGTGTTATTAGATTCCCTTGGAGCATTCTTAAGATTTTTTCCTAAACAACTAGAAATTGTCTGAAAGAGGCTCAATTTTGAATGTGTATGTTTTCTTCTTGCCTTCTACCGATAGTCACTATTCATAGTTGAGCCTGTTGCTTCAACATCCTAAAGTTCAGCACAGGAATTGCTTGGTTTCATTTTAGGGACATGCCTAAACAATTTTAAAGCAAATTTAATTTTTATGTACGGTATTTCAAACTCTCTTAAGGGAACTTGCCATTATATGGAAACTTGAGGTAAATACTTTCACAAACTGAAGGATTATCTTACATTACTTTCTTTCTTAGCTCTTGATTTTGTCAGAAAGGATTTTATAAAGTAAAATTGATTTTCGTTAAGTATTGTACTGCTCTCAAAACTTGACATCTTTAGACATAATAACATATTTGGGTAATTTAATTATCATATTCCTTCAGTCATTTTCTGCTCTTTTCTATTTCTGGATTTTCAAGCCACTTACTTAATTATGTTAGAATTAATTGTCTCTTTAGAATTTTTCAGAACTAAGCAGCTTTTTTGTTTGGCCATAAACAATCTGCATATTAGGAAGGACCAGAAATAGCAGGTTTTCCTGCAAGTGCCTAAGATATGATGTGTATTGTTTTTTTGGTTTATTTTCTTTAAACACAGGGAAGGGTTAAGAATTAGATTGAATATAAATTTGAAATCAGATAGGAATTATTAAATAATCTAAGAATGTATTTAATTGAAAAATTCCATTTTATATTATACCAGAATAAAAAATTATAGCGATTCCTTAGCAATATAGAAAATGGATATGACATAATGATCGACACAAAGAATAGTATTTAGAGTATGATTACAACCATGTAAAAATTAAAAGGAATAGAGAACCCAGAAACCTGTATATAGCTGATATTTTAGAGAAGTGGGAAATAATTCGCTCTTTAAAAATTTGTCACTTAAAAAAATGTTCTTTGAGCAATCCGATAACTTTTAAAACAAAAAAATTGATTTTACTTCTCAGCATGGTAGCTTCACTAGATAGAGTTAAACAATATTTATAGTTTTCCTGTCTTTTCTGCACATATCGGATGATTACTCTCTTCACCCCCCTGAAGCTGGGCATGACTAGGACTTGCTTTAGCTAATAAGATGTGAGTGGAAGGGACATACTGATTTCTAAGGTGGGGGAAAATAAAGAATGAGTAAATAGGGCCTAGACTTCACAGTAATTAAATACGCAGTAAAAAACAAAATGAAAACCCATTAACTTAAAATTTGACAGGATTTGTGGTGGAACATTCGTGAAAACAGGGCAAATTAAAAACAAGGTAACAAAATTGTTGTACGAAAAAAGTGTCTAAAAATGTTTGGCCTTGATCTGATTCAAAATATTGGATAATTTCTCCCCCCTCAAGTTCCTTGATTATAATTAATATTTAATGAAAACCCATCAACATTTTATTCAAGAATTTCACGTTATTTGAAAATTGTGAAATAATAATTAGGAAACATAATTTGTTACTTGAATTTACATGGCTAACACAATTCTTTCTTATGCACATGTCTGTTAAAATGGCCTTATGCAGTGATGATTTATTACAGTTCTGTTAATGTTGGAAATAATTTTATATTAAAAATATAAGCATATAAATTCACGGTAATAACAAACAGTGCAATTATAGATCTTTTTCAAGGTCTGTCATTCGATACAGTAACGAGTTATTTCCTTTACTCTCAACTAGTGAGCTCAAAGCTACCAAACTAAGCTTTCCTCGGTTCAAATGGCTCTTATCAATGTGTTTACATCTGGTTTTTCCATTGTTATTTAATGCTTTATTGAACAGTTTCAACTTATAACAATAACTAAAGATATGCCAATGGCTAATGTTGATAATGCCACAAAAGTACGCCCGGGAAAAGCATTCTACCCAGTGGTAAAGCGCATGTTTCATGGAATATTGAAGCTGTCCTCAAATAAGTAGTCTAGGAAACCCAGAGTTAAGATCAGTGATACGGCAGAAACAGTTTTATTTTATGAAACTTCTCCTTAGCCTGGGAAGCTTGACCAACAGTTCTATGAATGGGAGACAGGGAAACCTGGCTGGAGGGAACTCTGTGATCAGGGGATTTCAAAAGAGAAAATTGCCCAAAAGATGAGTAACATTAATTCATTTAGTGCCCCCGTTTCCAGGAACCAAAACTCTCATCACACCGAGCAGGCATGTGTATCGATGCTTACACCTGTGTGCTCTAGCCTCCTTCCAGAACCCCCACAGAATTCTGAGAAAGTTTATATGAATAATGCTAAAGCACGAATGCGTTCCACAGAAGCAGAAGGATCCCGAGGTCATGGTTCATTGTGCCAAGGCAGGAGGGAAAAGCTGTCTCCTGTGCTGAAGGAGGATCGGTGGGGCGGGGTCAGACCCGGGAGCTGTAACTGCTTGGAGTGAAGAATCCCCCAGGCGCTTGCTGTGCTTTGCTGGGTAGGAAAGAAGGGAGAGCAGATTGTAACAATGGTCCGCTGGGCCTACTCTTGCTACTAATACCGAACAGTGTAAACCACCTTTTCTAAGTGTGAGTAGCCTGCAGAGGGTAGAAATCACTGGATAGATAAAGAGAGTCAGCAGTTCAAAAGAGGAGGACGAAGATAATTTGATGGAATTTATGGGGGGAAAAAGTAGAAGAAAGGATAGAAAGAAGTAAGAGATTCAAGATCTGTATACAAGAAGTTCCAGAAATTGAGAAGGGAAAGGATGGGTTTAATATAGTGATTGGTTTGGGATTTGAAATTAATTTTTATTTGTATTTAAAAAAATAACATTAAAGTTTTAAATATAAAAACAAACTAATGAAAACTCAGAATGATACAAATATATGAGGAGAATATAGGAAAGTTATTTTATTATCTTTACAAGAAGATCTTTCTTATCAGTGCATCCAAATCAAGACCATAAAAGGAGATTCACTGGATTCAAACATTTGTATAGCCAAATAAACCTCTCTATGAAGAAAGTTGAAAGATAATGAAATGGAAAAACTATTTAAACATATAAAACAAGGGGTTAATATTTTAATATAAACAGCTCTTACAAACTGGTAAGATAATTTCCTATTGTGAGATTAGGCAAAGGACTTGAGTAGTCAGATGAGAGGAGAAATGCAACTAGCTAATGAAAAAATAAAAAGATAGTGAAGCAAGTGAGTGATCAAATTAGAAGCAACATGATACCCTGTCTTCTCAGTTCGAGCATGAGGGGGAGGAGGCATTTTCATATACTGTTGTTAGAAATGTAAATTTGTACACTCTTTCTGAAGGGCAATTCGGTACTATGTAAATGTACCCAACAGTGATTTTAATGTTAATAATTTATTATGAAATAATAGGACAAATAAATAAAAATGTGCTACAGTGTTTATTGCGATATTTTTATAGCAGCAAATATTTTCCACAGGGTAATTAGCAATCAAATAGCCATTCAAAATAATGATATAGATTTTATATACTTCTTTTAAATTTTAAATTGAGATAAAATTGACATACCTGTTAGTTTCAGGTGTACCACATAATCATTTGATATCTTTACAATGAAATAATTACCATAGTAAGTCTAATTAAATTAACGTCCATCATCACACATAGTTAAAATATTTTCTTCTTGTGTTGAGAACTTTTAAGATCTCTCTTAGCAACTTTCAAATATACAATACAGTATTATTAATTACAGTCACCATGCTGTACATTACATCCCCAGGACTTACTTTATACCTGGAGTTTTTTACCTTTTAGCCATCTTCACCCATTTTACTCACCCCCACCCCCACCAATCCCTGGCAACTGCCAGTCTCTTCCCTGTGTTTGAGTTTGTTTTTGTTTTTGTTTAGCTTCCACATATAACTGAGATAATCCAATATTTGTCTTTCTTTGACTTATTTCACATAATGCCTTCCAGATCCATCCATGTTATCACAGATGGCAAGATTTCCTTTTTTATGACTTAATAATATTCATTTGTGTATATATACCGTGTTTACTTTATCCATTCATCCATCAGTGAACACTTGCATCCATGTCTTGACTACTATCAATAATGCTG
The DNA here is from genome assembly GCF_024610735.1 of Ursus americanus. NCBI lineage: Eukaryota > Metazoa > Chordata > Mammalia > Carnivora > Ursidae > Ursus > Ursus americanus. The sequence continues at coordinate 24,267,848 of NC_142151.1, read as the reverse complement.
TAGTGAACATGGAGGTGCATATATCTTTTCAAGGTTAGTGTTTTTATTTCCTTTGGATAGATACCCAAGTGTGGAATTACTGGATCATATGGTAGTTCTATTTTTAATTATTTTGAGGAAGCTCCAGACTATTCTCCACAGTGGCTGCACCCATTTACATTCCCACCAACAGCGCACAAGGGCTCCTTTTCCTCTACTTCTTTGCCAACCCTTCTTATTATCTTTTTGAAAATAGCTATCCAAACAGGTAAGAGGTGATATCTCATTGTGTTTTTTGATTTGCATTTCTCTGATGATTGGTGATGGTGAGCACCTTTTCATGTAACTGTTGACCTGTTTCATGTATCTAAATGTCTTCTTTGGAAAAATGTCTACTCAGATCCTCTGCCCATTTTTGTATTAGATTGTTTTTTTACTATTGAGTTGTGTAGCTTCTTTGTATATTTTGGATATTAACCCCTTATCAAATATATGATTTGCAAATATTTTCTTCCATTTGGTAGGTTGCCTATTTGTGTTGTTGATTGTTTCTTCTACAGAAGCTTTTAAGTTTGATGTTTTCCCACTTATTCATATTTGCTTTTGTTGCCTTTGTTTTTGGTCACCAAGACTAATGTCAAGGAGTTTACCACCTATGCCTTCTTCTAGGAGTTTGATGGTTTTAGGTCTTATGTTCAAGTCTTTAGTCCATTTCGAGATAATTTTTGTATATGATGTAAAGTGCTAATATATGCCAATATAATACTGCTTTAATTGCTATAGCTTTGTAATATAATTTCAGATCAGGATGTGCAATGCCTTAGCTTTGTTCTTCTTTCTCAGGATCGCCTTGGCTGTTCAGGATCTTTTGTGGTTCCATACACATTTTAGGATCATTTGTTCTATTTCTGTAAAAAAATGTCATTGGATTTTCATAGGCATCACACTGAACCTGCAGATTACTTTGGGTAGTATGGACTTTTTAACAATATTAAGTCTTTTAATCCATGAGCGTAGAATATCTTTCCATTTATTTGTGTTTTTAATTTCATTTATCAGTGTTTCATTTTTCAGTATACGGGTCTTTTACTTCCTTGGTTTAATTTATTCCTGGTATTTTATTCTTTTTGATAGAATTGTAATTGGATTGTTTTCTTGATTTCTCTGATAGTTTGTTTTTAGTATATAGAAATGCAACTGAGATTTGTATATTGAGTTTGTATCCTGTAATTTTGCTGAATTTATTGATAAGTTCTAACAGATTTTTCTTGTAGTCCTTAGTGTTTTCTATATATAATATCATGTCATCTGTAGATAGTGGCATTTTTACTTGTTCTTTTGCTTGACTAATTGCCCTGGCTAGGGCTTCCAATACTATGTCGAATAAAAGTGGTGACAGTGGGCATCCTTGTCTTATTCTTGATCTTAGAGGAAAAGCTTTCAGCTTTTCAGTGTTGGGTGTGATGGTTGTGAGCTTGTCATATAAGGCCTTCGCTATGTTAAGGTACATTCCCTCTATACCTACTTTGTTGAGAGTTTTTTAAAAAATGGCTGTTGAATTTTGTCAAATGCTTTTTCAGCATCTACTGAGATAATTATATGATTTTTATCCTTCATTTTGTTAGTGTGCTATATCACATTGATTGATTTGTGGATGTTGAGCCATTCTTGTATCCCTGTAATACATCCTACTTAATCATAGTGTACAACCCTTTTAATGTATTGTTGAATTCACTTTGCTAATATGTTGTTGAGAATTTTGCAGCTCTGTTTATCAGGAATATTGGCCTATAATTGTCTTACGGTGTTCTTGTCTGGTTTTGGTATCAGGGTAATACTGGACTTGTAAAATGAGTTTAGAAATGTTCCATTTTATTCCGTTGTTTGAAAGACTTTGAGAAGGATTAGTATTAATTATTCTTTAAATGTTTGGTAGAATTCATCAGTGAAGCCATCTGGTCCTGGATTTTTGTGTGTTAGGAGGGTTTGGATTACTTATTCAATTTCCTTACCAGCAATTGATCTGTTTAGATATTCTCTTTCTTCAAGATTCAGTCTTGGCAGGTTGTATATTTCTAGGAATATCCATTTCTTCTGGGTTGTATATTTTGCTAGTGTGCAATTGTTCAGAGTAGTCTCTTATGATCCTTTGTACTACTGTGGTATCAGTTGTAATGTTTCCTCTTTCATTTCTGATTTTATTTATTCATTTCTTCGTGAATCTAGCTAAAGTTTTGTCAATTTTGTTTATCTTTTTAAAAAAATATCTTTTATTGATCTTTCCTATTGTTTTCTTAGTCTCTATTTCACTTTGTTCTGATCTACGTTATTTACCTCTAATTTTAGGCTTCATTTGTTCCTTTTCTAGTACTTTGAGGTATAAAGTTAGGTTATTTATTTGGAATCTTTCTTGTTTCTTGATATAGGCATTTATGAACTTTTCTTTTACAACTCCTCTTGTGGCATCCCATAGGTTTTGGTATGTTGTTTCTATTTTTATTTGTCTCAAGGTATTTTTTTTTAATTTCTCCATTGATTTCTTCTTTGACCCGTTGGTTGTTCAGTAGCATGTTTTTTAATTGCCATATATTTGTGAATTTTCCAGTTTTCTTGTAATTGATTCCTAGTTTCATAACATTGTGGTTGGAGAAGATGCCTGATATGATATCAGTTTTCTTAAATTTATTAAGACTTATTTTGTGGTCTAACGTATGATCT